>NC_071983.1:6474122-6645193 GCF_026283585.1 Hylaeus volcanicus | reverse complement strand
TGAGTTGGGTTCGATTCCTCGAGTTCCAACCGAAAATCTTTGGGATTTACCTTAAGTGGCGTGTAAATACATATCTGAATGATAATTTAACCTTGAGTTGTTGGTAATCTTAGTTGTCGAACGAACAAGTTTGTTTCTGTATTAGGTATCCAGGAGTCGAGTTCCGTGTATTGGTAACCTAGATAGTCCAGAAAATGTTTCCGACTGACGTGCCGCTAAAAATGTCCATTTCCATCTACTTTTTAATCGACTTCGAGTTTCACCTGGCGGTTAACGATTCATCGCGGGACGTTCTAAGAGAAATTTTATCGCGCTTTTACCGCGATTCGAGAGAGATTTGTTAGCAACAGTTGGTAATTCGGTCTTACGCCAACAATGGCATTACTCCCATTCAAATGGAGGGGAAACTGGGTCGTCGGAGCGACGATGATGATTCGCGCTCCACGTTAAATCGTACCTGACCCATTTCCCTGCGACAATTGTCGGTACAAACAAAACAGTTAGTGTGTCGACGCGAAACGAACGATCCGTGTGAACGTTCGGTTCGCGAATCCGTCCTGAGACCCTCGGTTCTTATGTAATTCTGGAATAGCAACGGTCTCGTTGTAGCGACTTTCTCCAACGTCCGACGAGCGGAATCATGTTCTTAAATAGACCGAGTAATCTCGAAGGTGCTGTCGTAAGTCCTCGTCATCTTGGAAGTCGTTAATTCGTTAGATCCGTGAAATTGTTGATTCGTCAGGTCCATTAGGAAGCTACCATGCTCTTCGAGTCGATAGTTCTTCTCGGAGTCCTCTGAAATGAATCCACGATGCATAATTGAATCTCTACGAAGAAGAGTCTGTTTCTTAAACAGACCAGAAAATCCCACAGTTGTCACGGAATATAATTCTAATCTTCTCGCGAGTCATAAACTCCTGCGACTCTTAAAGTTCTCGTCGAGTTCTTCCTCCATCGCTCCGAAGAAGTGCCAAGTGATTACAAGCACCAGTACTTTAATTACCTAGAGATACTTTTGTCTAGCGGTTGATGAGCGTCTTGAAAAATAAAAAGAACCTAGAACTCTCGAAATTCAAGTTGAAACGTTTGAATTCACTGGAGGCTCCGCTAAACCTCTTCCAGTGCCCTGCGAGGTAACCAGTGGGCAGAAATAGGAGTGATATAATTTAATCACCAGGGAAAACGTCCATCTTGCGTTTGAGGCTCGGTAACTCCTAAGCAGAGTGTCTCTGTCATTACCACCACGAGATTCGTTGCGGCTGAAATTAATCGGCGACTCTTGGCAGCGTCTGCTCCTTCGACT
This sequence comes from Hylaeus volcanicus, assembly GCF_026283585.1. NCBI lineage: Eukaryota > Metazoa > Arthropoda > Insecta > Hymenoptera > Colletidae > Hylaeus > Hylaeus volcanicus. The sequence continues at coordinate 6,643,890 of NC_071983.1, read as the reverse complement.
CCGATAGGGGATTCCAATTAAATCCGATGGGGTTTTCTCCGTGGTGTTCCCACCACCGGTATCTCGCGTACGCGGCTTCTAATCGACGATAAGTCAGCTTGTCGTTTCTAGTGAGCTACGAGCCTTTAATCGCGATATGATTCTGCCGGCGCGCTCACGAACGTTTTCTCCCCTTGTTCGGTTGATTTAATTACACCTATCGTTCGATTCGGAATGAAGTTTTACGGTTTCCGTGTGCCACGTCGAAGGATCATTTTCGGAGCGTTTATTTCAAATTGAAATTTTCAATCACTTTCGTTCACCTGGAAAGGAATGCTACTGATAAATGGGCTGTTCAATCTGGTAGGAGTTTTGTTAGGTAATATAACGCAGAATAACTCTGTAGATAATACTCGGTAAAGTAGTATACCTCGTCGACAACGCAGATCGCTTTACTGGTACAGCAGAACAGTTTGTCGATAACGCAACCCACTCCGCCGGCAATGTAACACCCTATGTCGATAAATTCTGCAGCCATAGTACCGTAGATTTTCCAGAAACTCGTTGTTTCATCCAGATCTGACTATAAGGAGCTTACTCGGAGAAACTTGACACTGCACAATAAACACGTTTAATCGATCGATGGAATACTGTACATAATATCACTGCATTCTATACAGGAAGACATCTGGCTCGAAGGGATCGAACGGGTACAAAGAGTCAAGGCTTAACGAAGACCACGGTCTTCTCCCTCGTATTAGGAATAGTTGGAAGCGCTGAAAAGGGGAATCTCGAGAAGAGTCGGTTATTTACGAAGCTATGAGGTATCTTTCGGCAATCAGCGTTCACCGTAAATCGCGGGGATCGCTCGTGGATAGCCAGCGTCGCGTTGTTGGTCGTTCGTCGGACGCCAATCTAAATGAAATCTACGGATCAGCCGGGAGAGCAGAGATCACGGCGCACCGTAGTGCCGGCAGATTTTCTCGAAGATTGTACGCACGCAATTACGCAACGACGTAGGAAAGGGAGGTGTAATAGCGCTGGGCAGAATTCCTCGGAGTCGAAACGAACGGCTGTTGCCCCGGGCACGGTTAGAAAGTTTATCGAGCTCGATACTCGTCCCGGTCGCGCTTCCAGCGTCTTCGCGAAGCTTCTTCGCGGTATTGAAAACGACTCGGAAACGGAGCCAACGGTCCAATTGGCTCGAGAATGGCCTCCTCGTAACGGAGGAAACCGTTAATGGCGTGGTAATGGCGGTTAGATTTTCGACGAGGGATCGATAAAACCGCGGATAAACGTGCGAGATAAGCCCCTCGCCGACGGGATGGCGTTGGTTATTAATTAGTCGGCAGTCAATTAACGGAGTGGTCGCTGGGGCGTGCTGGCTGGGGCTCCGATGGAAAAGAAGTTAATTGGTTGGGCCCGCGACGCAGCGAGACGAATGTTTGATAACAACTGGCGTGCCCATCGCCAAGCGCGCGTGTCGATGTTGCACTTGGTTGCCGTTGCTCCGCGGCGACTTTCTCGCCATGGTAATTATAATGCGCGATGGTCGTTACTCTTCGAACGTCTTCCGTGTTCAGGGCGATCTTGGAGGTTTTTCTTCGGGGAACGCCCTTGATCGAGGCTTCTCGGGCACTCCTATGAAATCCTGACGAGGGCCTCGATAGCGAAAAGTTTGCCATGTCTTCTGCGCGGGGACGTCCATACATCTGCGTACCGCTTCAAGTAATTACAGAAGGGTAGGAGACAGGAGAAAACGAAGTCAGACTTCCTGGTTCCGTTACTCATGAGGAATTCAGTACCGAGAGAAGATTTCTCTTCAGCGGTGACTCTTCTGGAGTAATTGGAGCAATTTATTCTCGGTCAACTGATTCAAGTTGCGTGTCCTTGGAACAGTGTATCTCTGAGCATTGGCTCGAAGAATTTTAAGAGTTTGCATTTCTTCCCACTGGCTCATCCGACCCTGACAGGCACACAAAACACGAACAACTGTAAGCTTGAACTCTTCCTTTACGTTGCTTCAGACGACGACGCCTGTCGAAGAATCCTTTTGGAGCACGAGAGGGAGAGGGAGGGCAAGCTGCGGGACATCGCAGCCTCCCTGACCCAGCCCCGGGCTCGAAGGATCAAACCCAGGACCTCCGAGCCAACGAGGGACGTCGTCGACGCGGCGAACGCTGCGTATCAGGACAAGCTCGTGAGTACTCGAATCCTACCAGCCTAATTCGATCCTGCCATCTTCTTCTGTATACAGTCAAACCCATAAGTATTCGTACCCTCTATGTCTATCGAAGAAATTTGTCTAATTTAAACGATAGTGTACACGAATAAACTTCATACATGTATATATTTACAATTACAAATTTATTTGGAAACATGAAGCATTCGTTTAAATTAGACAAATTTCTTCGCTATATTTAGAGGGTATATTTATGGGACCGAGTGTATATCTCACGTTAATGTTCTTCTTACAGATCAGAGGAGACCCCGACGGATGCGGCCTGGACATTTCCGGCATCAGATACTCCCCCACGTCCGAGCTGAGGGTCGACCTGCCCGCGGAGGACCTGCTGAACATCAAGAAGGGCTGGCTGATGAAGCAAGGGCTAAACAAGGTTCGTTCTGGTTTCCATTTCCACCTTTAGCTTTCCGCGGTCTTCGTGCTTAACGTTTTGCGGGTCGTTCAGGAATGGAACAAGCACTGGTTCGTACTGAGAGGTTGCGGCCTCATGTACTACAGAGATCCCTGCGCGGAAGATAAGGGTATCATGGACGGCGTCATAGATCTGAATACCGTTACCGCCGTCACGCCCCTTCAAGTCGCAAGAAATTATGGATTCCAGACTGTGGTGAGTGTGACCGGGGAATTCGCCTGGCCGGTGATTTACGGTAATTAACATTCCTCGCGGACGGAAATCCAGTTAGCCGGCACGGGAGGCGCAGTTTTCTAGCGCCGCGAAAACACGTGCGATGCAAACGAGTCGTTTTACATTGTCCGCGAGCCTCCGCGGAGGGATTAACGCGTGCATCGCCTCTGCAGCCACGGTAAAGGATTGTTAATTATACGCGGTGGAGTTTCTTCTGGATACTCGCGTATACGAAACCACCTCGAGAACTATGAGTTGTGGGCATAGATTGTACATTTATCGGAATTCCAACGCTCTATGCACTGTTGATGAGGTGACCCTGGAACCGTTTGCTAGACAGCTAATCCAAAAGTATAAATCGACTTTGAATAAGTACTCGGTTATGTAGAACGCGTGGTCGGTAACACAGATCGCTCTATTGGTACGGTAGAACACTTAGTCGGTAACGCAAATCACTCTGCTGGCAATGCATAGCACACTCTGTCGATAAATCCTGCGACCGTATTGGGTACTTGCACTATCTGAAACATTTTTGAGATACCTCTATGATAGTTTTATATATATATCTAGATACTCAACACAGGCCACAACACAGTCATTTACACAGTCATTTGTACTGTCGTTACAAAGTTAGCTCACTCTGAAGGGGAGCGCAGGGTCGTTGAACGCCCTCAAATTTCACGTTGTGGTTTTCATCGTAATCCTTGTGGTGCACACTTACCAGGCTGAATTAGTAAAATGACGCCTAATCCTAACAGCTCCTCAAAAGTAGCACGCGTCTGTCCGCTACCATAAACCAAGAATGCGATGTCTTAACAAGGCTAAAGACGGACTAGCGTTGTAACTGTCTACGAACACTATAGTTAGAGGTCTACCGGTGAGTCAGCCGGCGGGCTCAATTGGATTGCCGGAATTAACTTCCGTGCTTAGGAGTGGCTGGAAAAAGTCGGTAACTCAATTTCACGGTAGAGCAGCTCGAACGTTCGCGGCATCTTGTATTCGTGTCACCGACCCCTGTCGCCCAAGACTGTCCCGCTGATCGGCCTAGATAGACAACGCCGTTTCCAATTTTCTCGCATTCTTCGCGGCTTGATAACTCACTCCCTTTCTACCCATAGGCCTGGGACGACCGAGGATCCACCGTCCTGTCCGCCGTGACAGCTGGGATCAGAGCGAGCTGGATGTCCGCCATCAGGAGGGCTGCCAACCTGCCCGATCCTGACAACGCGGACGCCCTCGCGGTTTGCCAGGATGGCCAGCAGGACACTCCACAGTCGCCTACCGCGTAAGTCATATGATAAGACACAGGATGCAATCAATATAATAGGAAGCAGGGATATTGAAAGCTTCGAGACGTGTGAGGCAAAGGTTCCTTAACTAGACAAATTCTGAATCGATAGACTACCGATGCAAAGCATCAGAGATGCTTAGCACAGGTAGCTACCACACTTAGGGTAGCAATAATAATTTCGCAGTGTTTGTCGCAATTGCTTCCATCCGAGGTTTCATGAAACTCTCTCTGTGTTCCTGTATCTTCAACCCTCTTTCCCTAGTTCCAACCCCAACTCATCAAGCCATCTCCTCTCTGTCTCCAGATCCATCACAGATCGCGAGAGGGACTCCGTGGTACCCTCCACCTCTGTCACTCCTCGATCAGTCCTGTTCTCCTCCGACGAAGAGTACAGGACAGCGTCGGAGGGTGGGAGACGAGAGTCAGGCGATTGGTCCGAGGTGCCTGTTTCGCCGCCGTTGGTGAGGAACGGCGACTGGTCCGGGGCTCTGAAGGGCTCCAGCTGGTCGGACTCGGCGAATCACGAGTGGTCCGAGCTACCCCCGTCGCCGCCGTTGACGAGAACGGCCCTGTCGCGGGTGAAGGCTCGATCGAGGTCGAGTTCCAGGTCCAGGGTGTACAAGAGAAGTCGCAGCTCGCCACCTAGCTCGAGGAGGAGCACGTTAGACAGCGTGAGGTCGGAGGACCTCATGATGGCCTGCTGCGAGCTAGGCGAAGATGAGGAGCAGACGAACGGTCACATGCAAAGCAACAGCTGTCTATCGAGTGCCAACGACAGCCCGTTGATCGTCGAGCTGCTGGAGAACCAGGTGTCCCTGTTGCGCGATCAGCTTGACCAGAATCAGTCCCATCCGAGTACGCTACTAGTCATTATCGAGCGTCAGGAGAGCGAGATCGAGGGCTTGAAGTCACAGCTGAACGCGGCACGGGCCGACGTCGCCGACGCTGAGAAGGAGCTGTCCAGGTTGAGGCAGCAGAAGGCCGAGGCGTCCATCAGGGAGAAACAGGTGGAGGAGCTGCTGAGCACGATACAGAGGACGGAGCATCAGAGGGACAAGGACCTGGAGGACCTGGAGAAAATGAAGAAGATGTACACCAGGGACAAGGAGATGCTCGAGTGCAAGCTATTGGAGACGGAGGCTATCCTCAGGGAGACCAGCGAGAGGTGCGAGATGTTGACGAAGGAGTTGGCGTCGAGTCACAGGACCGTCGAACACATGCAGATGGAGATAGCTTCTCTGAGCGACAGGTTGTCGCAAGGTGAGTAGAAGGAAGGATCAAGCAAAAGCTGTGTGGTTGACGATGTCATTGGTCATCCTGTTACTCTAGGAATCGAGGAAAACGATCGTCTCTATGGGAAAGTGAGAGAATTGGAGGAGAAGGGCGGGTTATCCTCTTCGAGGGAGCGCGGGAGAAGCTTCGACTCACTCAGCGATTTGACGAACATCGAGCTAGATCTGGACTTGAATTCTCTGGACAAAGAAAGGTAAAAGAAGTTACTGTAGACTTAAATATGTATATACAGTGTCCCATAAATATCCGTACCCTCTACATCTGCTGAAATAGATTACTTGAATTAAATCATACATTTGACTTTTTCAAATAAATGGTCCATTATGGATATGTACATGAACAGACTTTACGCATATTTACTGTCCCTCCACAGAATCATGGAAGAGTACGACGAGCTCCGAAGCCGATTCGAGAAGGCCATCCTGGAGATCCGCGCGATGCGCAAGGAGCTGCGCGAGGCACACGCGATGCAGGACGCGTTGGAGCTGGAGATGTTCACGCACAAACGCGATGCGAGCAGCGTGAACGAGACCAATCAGGCCCAGGTGCAACTGATGGCCGCGAGGATCCAGGATCTGACGAACAAGCTCGCCGCCAGCGAGAAGCAAGTGAGGACGTTGAAGCAGAAGCTGACCAAGGTCGAGACCAGGGACAAGAGGAGATCGCTGTCGCTGAAGGGTCGCGAGTCCTTCCAAATATCTCAGGAGATGGAGGACAAGCTGCTGGACCTGGAGAACAAGATCTGCGCGATAGAACGCGGCAAGAGCATCGCCACGTCCGTGACAACCGGAAGCAGCTCGAAGGAGTCGAGTCCCAATCCAAAGAAAGAGAAAAGAAGGGAGAGCAAGAATTTGGATCGCACCAGACTGCGAAGGAAGTCGCTGGACAGCGCCACGAGCTCCGAACCGATGAAGGTGCTGATTAGATTGAGCACGCTGGAGACGAAGGTCGCGAACGTGACAGAGAACATGGCCAGCGACGCGGAGAAGGACTCCAGCGAGTGCAGCGAGGTCAGCGCTTCCTCTACCAGCGAGGTGTCTTTGGAGATCATCGCCAGGTTGAGGAAACTCGAGAGAGTCGTCTCAAAGTCGAAGAGGAGGCTGGAGAAGTGCCTGGGCTCCACCCAGGCGGAGGACAAAGCGGAGAAATGTTTGCGCGAGGTGAACGACATCCTGGACTCGTGTTTAGAATGTAAGAAAAGCCAAGCTAGCGCTCAAGCGACCGAGTCAGTAGGAGTAGTGGTATCTAGACTAGAAACTATACTTAAGGATAAGCTGAGCGAGCTCGCGGCGAGACGGCAGGTGCTCGCCAAGAACGATCAGCTGGACGACAGAGAGAAGATGAAGTTGATCGCCGAGAGGGTGGCGTTCGAGTTCGTCGTTCTGAGACAGATCAAGTGCGCGATCGGCCGAACGTTCGACAGGAGCGCCGTTCTGAGTGAATTGGTCGAAACTAGTCAGCTTGCCTCAAGCCTAATGCGTAAGATTCACGGAACTAAGCCCAAAACGTACCAAAACACGAGTTACATTCAGTATCTTACTAAAGTGTTAGCGAATAAGTTAGTACTGGTAGGCGGTATACCAGCGACGGAGACGTCGAAGGAGGTCTCCGCTGCGCGAAGCGAGAGCCTGAATTTTCTGCTGCAGAAGCAGCGGGAGGTGAACGATATCATGCGTCGATACAAGGAGACGAAGCTGAGGCAGCTCGCGGAGGCTCTGGCCGCGGAGACGCTGAGCATGTCCGAGCAAGAGGATCTTGGCAAACAGGTGAGCAACTCCAACAAGAAACTGTTAGAGGACAGACGTATTCGCGAGGCGTGGGCGTTGGCCCAAGAAACGGTCAGCAAGGAACTCGTGCAGGCAGAGGTATCCCACGTGCTGATGCGTTGCGGTCAGATGTACGAGCAGAACGTCACGAGCATCACCGACGCGTGCCTGAATTTCGAGAGCGCCGAGAACGTCACGATGGAATCTTGGATCGACGCCACGCAGATGAGGCTTCGTCAAGAGATGGAGCTCTCCACTCGCGAATTGTCGGACGCTTACGAGGAGTGTCTACGTTTGATGAAGAAAAACAAAACGTCGATAGAGGCCAAGTACGAGTCCCGGCAGCTGTTGACGGACTACGCGGACGTGGTCGCGCACAAAGCTTTAATCGATGCCAGGATCGGTCTTCTTCAGGAGAACACGAGACAGTTGGCTACCTTCCCTGGAGAGACTTTCGTATCTAGTCTTATCCGAAACGACGACCTCCTTTCTTCTCTGTTAGGAGACGAGCACGAGTTCCAAAGCAATCCGATTCTCGACGCAGAGTACAGTTACCTTTACCAGCAGTTCAGCAAGGAGTGCGAGGAGAGGATATCCGGAAAGCGTGGCTCGAAGGAGCAGCTCAAGAACGTCAGTCAGAGCCTACTCTACCTAGAGGAGGACCTTACCGAGCTGAGCAAACGCGTTCGAGACAAAGAGGGCGTCGAAAACGTCGCCTGGCTCAAGTCGACGGTGACGGTAACGGACTGGTCGAGCGTCTGCGAGAAGTGCTCCCAGCTGCGCGAGCAGATCAAGAAGCTCAGCGATTACATCGACGGTTTGTCCTGCAAGCAGTGCGACCAGCTACAGGTGACCATTCAGAGGATAACCGCCGAGCACAACGAGGAACTGGACACCCTGAAGCGCAATCAGGAAAGGGATATGATGGACATCAAGGGTGAATTGGACAATCAGAGGCAATCGTTGACTTCTCAGTACGAGCAGGAAGCGGCGAGTCTGCGAGAAAAAGCCAGGAAGCTGGAGCACAGGCTGAACGCGATGGATTCCGAGCACTCTGCTCACGTGAACGAACTGAGGGCTGCTTATCAGAGATCTATGAGCGCAGAATTGGACACAGACGCGGAGACCCGCAAGAGGTATAAAGAGGAGATCAAACAGCTGCGAGCTTTGTGCGAGAAAGGATTGCTCGCGATGGAAAACTCTCATAGACGCATCATCTCCGAAATGGAGGAGAAGCATCGACAAGAACTCGAGAACCTGAGAGTGGAGAAGGAACAGGCGCTCTCGGAGGAGACCCAGGCCACTCTGGCGGCCCTAGATGCCATGCGGAAGGCGCACGAGCACGAGGTGCAGAAGGAGATAGCCAAGTTCAAGCAAGAGTTCCTTAAACAGATGCAGGCGCGCGAGGACATCGGCGTGCTTCACAAGGAACACGAGTAAGCGATTCTATCCTCTTGTTTCTCTTCCAAAGTGTACATATGCTTAGATCTTTTCGTATCTGTACACCCTCTCCGCTAGTAAACCTCTAAGTACACTTTGGATCGACCGCTGCGACTGTAAACCTACCACGATTGAAGGGTTGTATTAAAGATCGTGTAACAATTCGCAGGGAGGAAATGGAGGAGATAAAGCAGGAAATTCTTTCTTTGTCCGCCAAGTATTCCTCCAAGTGTGTGGAGACCGCGGCCATGGAAGAGAAAGTAGGTTCCCTCACTAAGCAGCTCGCTCAAGCGCAACAACACATCATGCAATTGGACGCGCGCAATAAACAACTTAGAGCCCACTTGGTGTTGGAAACGAACGACAGCTCGATCAACGACACGATGCAGATGCTGAGGGGTAGAGACGAGATAGCCGAGCCTAGAGAGGAGATACATAGGCTGCAACAACTGAAGGTAACGTTGGATAACCAAGTCCCGAACGCATAGTAGATGTGGTTAACAAATGTATATTACTAAATTAATTAACTCCGCCGAAATTACATATTATGGTGTTCCCCTTGCGAGCTTTTTACCAGTTGTCACTGAAGCTCTGTCATCAGAAGTTTGTCCGTTGAAAGTGAAACGCTTTTAGATACGACTGACACAATTGTATATAGACAATAACATCAGCTAGAGATGCGTCCCCTCGAGTACTATATCGCGTAATTGGGTGCGTCCAGAAAGGTCACCGCTCGCTAAACCGCTCTGGGAGGATCTGAGCTTGCAAATTTTTTTGCTCCTAAACATAGAGATCGCTGGCAATTATTATTGTTATTATTATTCAGCTGGTGGCGCCATCGGTGACGAAACGCCCAAGTTTGTAGCGAAAATAGTTCCTATTTTTCTTGCTAGATGGCGCCACGGAAACCTTTTATCAAAATTATTATTTATTCTTCACAAATGGTTAATTAATACCATTCTTTGATCTATAACACTACAATACACTAGATAAGACGTCAAAGTTGCATTTAAGCGCATAGTTATCGAAGTCAGCATTGTTTATCGATTTTTCAGCTAGTGGCGCCATCGGTGGCGAAACGCCCAAGTTTGTAATCGAAATAGTTCTTACTGTTACTAGTAGATGGCGCTACGGAAACCTTTTATCAAAATTATTATTTATTCATAATAAATGCTCAATTAATACGATTCATTGATCTATAACGCTACAATACACTAGTTAAGACGTTAAATTTTAACGTTTGCGAATAGTTATTCGATTCAACAATAATTATCGATTTTATCGGCTAGCGGCGCCATCTTACAGAAACTGTGGGAACTACTTTTACTACAAGCTTGGGAGTTTTCCCACCGATGGCGCCACAGATTCCAGGGCCGTAAATATTGGCGCGTTAAATAAATATCAATAAAAATGAAAAATTGAACGCAGGTAAAATCATCCTCAGGAGATAGTCGTCCGCATATTACAAAACAGACCGCATGCGTCTGTCTTCTTGAGATAGTAGATTGACCGCTACCAGCTAGTGGAGAAGAAATGCACAAAGAGAGCAGCACATAGCAGTGCAAAGTACAACTTCAAATGTACGCACTTTAATTCAATAAAGAAACAAACAAACATACCAGCTAGGGATCTCTATGTTTAGGAGCCAGAAATTTGCAAGCTCAGTCTCTCTTCGAGAGCACTGGCTTTCCCGGATGCACCCTTCGTCCGTCGTTGACCCCGGCACAGATTTAACGATCGTTAACCACCCACATCAGCCGCACTGACGCATATTATTTTCGATATTTCACTAACAGCATGGGGACGCCCTTCGTGACACGTATGGCGCGGCACCGAAAACTTCGTCGCCGAACTGCTCGCCGGCGTACTCGCCGCAGCGTGTCAGGAGTAATCACGAGTACCCACCGAACCGGGCGGGTGGCGGCGATGAGCAGAGATTAAACGTCGAACGACCGAAAAGCTCGGTGTCCACGTCGCTGAAAACAGCGACGGACAAGCCAGCCGCGTTCTCGTACAAGGTCGAACGCATAAAGTCCGTGTCGTTGCCTTACTCGAGTAACTTGGTTAGGCCGGGGAGTAGTTCTGGCGTACCGTCGCACGATAGGAAAGAGGTGAGCTTAGGGCAAAAGAGTCAAGAGCGTAACGGTCTGGCCTCGCCACTTTGGGACAGCTTAAGACCCAGGAGCGGATTGCCCCATCAGTATCAAGGTACAGAAGAAAGATGAACCGGAAACGCGGCGATCTGGTGACGGGATCGCGCCACGATCCCCTTGGAATCGCGCCTCTCTGCTTCTTTAAACGGCGCTCGTGCATACCAGCGTTGGCCAAAGATCCGCTGTCGCAATTTACAGTCGTTCCAGTTATCGAATAATAATGCACCGGGGAACGATGTCCGAGTGAAACTTCCATTTCTGAGCTTACTATATATCACGTAACATATAACGAATATATATCATCGTCGGTGCATCTAATGATTCGACGGACTGATCGGACGGAGAATCGCCGGTGATCGTTGTCCAACTCTGATATCTTACAGGACATGTTGCATCGAATGTCGAATGTCTTGCTTTTTGTCGATGGTACTTTGGTGTTGACATTGCTACGTAGAATCTACTTTCGTTGAACTCTGTAAGAATGTAACTGTTCGGAATGCGAGCACTGCGAGGAACCTTGTTGTGATTTGTTGATTGTAAGTTAAGGAAGAAAAGGGGAGACACGTAAGACTAACCGGGTGCTTTCCTCTAGAAATTAACTGCTTGCAAGGACATCGATCTGCAGATTTTATGCATTTCGAAGATATCGGTGCTTCGATTGCTTTTATGCACAGGTTCGTTGTTTAACTAGAAATGCATAAAATTTCCAGTATTCAGCGTTTACCTAACGATTGCTCGGGATTTATATGTAACCGAATCGTTACACGAATAATTTCGTTGTTCGTTCGGTCCAAGACTCCTCGGCGATAATATCGACCACCTACAACTAATATGACTGCTAATCGCTGTTCGTTGACTATAATACGCAATAATTGTACTACTCGAAGGTTGTCTAACCCGTCTGCTTGCTAACAGGATACATGTACTCTATTAACGGTATGCAAAAGTAACCCTGGCTTGTGACGAATGCGATTCTCTGTACTCCTTTAACGACTGTGTCTAATCCGAATAATAATTTCGAAGAATATTCTTATTCCGAATTATTTCCGAAGAATAATTTCTTGATACGTCACGGTATCACGGACACAGCTGTGCGTAGAAATCAAACCGAACCACGTTCGATGCCACTATCCCGATAGGACTTTTTCCATTATTTTACCTAGAACCTAGTTTCTACATCGCGTACGTCTGCGAGGACATTGAATCCCGACACTAATTTCTGCGCACTTCTGAACATCGGCATCGAACGATAAGAGTTGCTTAACTGTTTTGGGAACATGTTAGATGTGTAAAAAAAATCATTTCGTGTCCTCGGTATAGGCATCGTATCATCTAGAGAATAATCGAGGGAAGTCGATGGCAGTGGAGGGATTACAAATAGGGTTCGTTAATTCTGACCATCTTTTTAAAAAACTCGCAGACGAGAATATTGAAGGTAGAAAACTTTAGATGAAATTTGAGAGAATGAAATGACGGTGTTTTCGATTATCTTGCATATCGTCAGTAACAAACTAGTGTTATTTTATATTTTAATTTTATGAAAAATGATAACTAGCGCGTTGATAGGCTACGCGTCAGCTGTTTTTCAAGTTAACCCTTTGCGCTTGAGGTCTTTTTTTCTGGCATCTACTAGCAATTTGAGAAGCTATCGAGATTCGAGAATCGGATCACCTCAATCATTTCATTGACGCTTCGTAGTCCAATGAAATTAAACTTAAATAAACATTATTGCCGATTGATTTACTGCGTCGAACCTAACGGTGACCGAGAGTCACCTCTCGAGTGCAAAGGGTTAATAAGAAAAAGTGGTCGTCGACACTGTTGGTCGGAATTACCCTGCCCTCCCCTGCGGACCTATGTTCGCCCGAACCACCTCGAATATGGATAGAAAAGCGTATCGTGCAGACGTGGTAATCGTATTTCGAAAATTATTTGACACGAAAGGTGGCACAACAGAGATGCGAGTCGGCGGCTCTGGTACCCGGTGGCAGGACATCAAGCAAAGTGAAAAGCAGCAACAATCGAAGGCTCACGGCCTCCGTGCCGACGATTCTCGCACGACCCGCCTCACCGCGGAACCCCCAGCTCTCTCCGTTGCAGGTCCGTTCATTTCTTTGTCAACGTCGCAAAGGGATATTTTATAAAATCGCCGCTGATGTGTGTCCACGCGTTACGACTCGTCTCGCCACGCGTTTCGTCTGCCATTTGCGCTTCTTACAGCAATATTTTCCAATGCTTCTGGTTCTCTGCGGGAACTCACGGTTTACTGGACAAGGAGAGGAAGAATAAATAGTTCACGACTCGCAGAATTATCGAAATTTAAATGCATTAAAAACAATTAGCGTTTCCTCTTCTTGTCATAGGTTCATTTTTACATATACTCGTTATTCGGTTGTACGCGTTTGTAGGCAGGGTGTCCCAGAATTAGTATGAGAACCGGAAATGGGGATAGCTGCGACGATTCCGAGGCACAGTTTCCTTTGCAAAAATGTCGGATGGTGCTTCGTTTTTTTTAATTATTAACAGCCAGTTACCACCAGCTGACATTTTTGCAAAGGAAATCGTTATTCAGAATCCTCTCAGCTACCCCCCTATTCGCGGTTCTCACACAAATTCTGAGATTCCCTGTAAATTTATTCTTCAAAGATTACTAAAACACTTTTGCTATCCGATGGTAAATTTATTTCGTTAATACCTAAACGGAACTTGGCCTATGTCTGTAAATTTGTCTCGAATCTTCAGTTTTCCTGCCTGTCGCGGTTTTTCGAAGCTTGCTTAAAATACTCGGGGCTGCGCACGCTGAATTTTCTTTCGATTCTCGAGTTCGTTTAATATCAAGTTTGTTATTGCGATTGTCATTGCAGAGCTGATGAGGTCTCCAGCAGTGAGGTGGTCCAGCAGGAGCTGTCGCAGCTTGCCTCCCACGCCCTCGCCGAGTTACCATCACCCGCTCCACCCCCCACTGCCAGCGGTGGGCATGGTCGCCGAGAGGAAGAAACGCTTCGAGCTTTGATCTCTGCCCCTAACGATTCTGCAACTCGTAGAACAGTACCAGGTCCCGGGACTTATCGACGTGACACCAGAAACTCGATCGGATCTCGTGTCGCCTAGCGTGCGCGATAATTTTCCTATTGGTGCTAGACCGGTTGCTCGTTTGCGTGTGTCATTTTGCCGCGTCGAGAACCTACGATTCCAGAGATGGGCGAAATTCTTATTCGAAAATTTCATTCGTTAAATGAAACCTAGCATTTGAATTGAGAAATGAAATCACATATATTATACATATTTATGTTCGATCGAGCATAGTAATCACTACCGAATAACGAACCAATCGACGGATGTTTATCGACGTTATTCGATACTGTTACGTAGATCAGAATGCGCCCATCTCCGCAGGTAACCCACAAGTATTTCGTCACTGCCATAGCGATCGAGCTTCGACGGTAGAATGGAGCGAGACGTAATTTCGTGTCAATTAATCCGGTCGTTCGGGGTCGAGCTCGTCGCCACGTGACAATATTGAGCATGTTTATCAAGTAAACATGATTCAATAACCGGAACGAGGCTCGAACCCCCGATGGCCACGTTCACCATCGCAGTCGGGAAACCGCGGATTCGATTGGACGTCCGTCGCGGCCCACGGGTCGTTTTCGATGGGACGTTTTACCACTGGAACTTTTGCTAAGCTCGTTTACAAGGCTGCCGTGTCGCCAAACGGCCGTCGTTTGATATGCATTTAGACTTTGATACCACGAATTTTTCCGTAGGTGCGAGTAGTAGGTCGTTTCGTTCGACCTTCGCGAGGAACGCGCATTTTTTCGGGCATTATTTCACTGTCAAGCCGTTTCTCGTTCCGTATAGTCGATCCGTCGGTTCCGGAGTGCTGTAACTTTGTAGTAAATCAGGAGAAAACTCGGTTTACCGCTCGGTTTCACTTCCCCCATCACCGGTAACAACGCGGAGGTGGAGTAACTTATAGACAACGTATTGTGGGGGTATCGGAATAGCCTTGAACAGACATTTACTTTCGTTCCAATCGTGGTAAATGCTGGACTTCCTTTATTCCGGTTCTGTTTGCAACTGTAATTGGAATTGTAATAATACGGTTTGAATCTATCATTAGATTTCGCAACGAGAAACGGCTCAAAAAGCTACTGGTGCGAAGAGAGTACGGTAGAACGCCAATTCTGGTCTATTCGGAACAAAGAGGGTAGAAGAAGGAATAGAGGCGAACCAGTCTACCTGTTGGATTGCTTCCATGTCTCGAATACAAGAATCTTTCAAAAATAGTCAAGTATAGAAAGTAGTGGATCAAGAACGAGTTTTCTTTTGTTATTATTTTTAAACCAAGAACATCAAGTACAATTTTAGTCGCCAAAATAGTTAATACTAAACGATAGCTGGTTTATTTAAATACGATGGAGTTTCTTTCAAGAGGATTCGACAGTTGCCCTTTAATGGTGACGGCACGGGATCGGTGGAGACCGGAAGTAGGCGTTCTACGTCACCGTACGAGTCATATATACATGTGTCGTGATAGTTAACGCGATGTAACGCGTACGTGTATTGGTGTGAAAGCGTGCGAACGAATACGTTCGTCGAAATCGTTGAGTTTGTCCAATTGCGCTGTGTTACGTTCTGAAATCGATTTCGTACAATTACAAGATCCGTTCGATATCTTGTGACTTTACGAGGGGGCTAATTTACAATCGACGATCGGCTCAAAGTTCGTCGTTTAGGGAGGCTTCTATATTTTCATTTGTTGACGTTTCGATCGCTGCTATATTTTTTCACTTTCTCTCTCTCTCTTCTTTTTCTATTTTCGATTTGTTTTTGTAAAGTAAAATATTCTCAAGGAGCAAAATCTATTCTGTGTCTTCTCTCTGATTTTTTTTTCTCTTCACCTCAGTCTCGTTAATACGTTCGAGGATCGATAGAAAGTATTTTTACGCTTGTTTCGCTCTTGTTATGTATAGATTCTGCACATATGAATATTACGGCGTTGTCACGTTGCACTGTGTATTACCGCGTTCTCTCATTGTGTAAATGTTTTTTTTTTTTTTTTAATGAATTTTTTCTTTTTTAATCGTCGGATCGCGAGCATTTCTTTGATGTTAATACTGTATAGTTTATGACGTTTCAATTTAAGGAGCAAAGTATAAATAGCCTAGAAATTAACCCCTTCCATAATGAAAGTGGATTGTTTATATAATATGTTATTATTGTATTTCTATATTATATATCGTCGCGGTTCGTTCCGGTGACGGTGTCGTTCGACGTGTCGTCAGCGACGTCAAAGTAAGCGAAACAAAAAAAAAAAAAGAAGAATAATCGATAACAATACGATTCATTATCTCTTATGTAGAGTAATTACTCAGGATTGTTTAACATTTATAATATATTACGATTACACTGATTGTATTTGTATTATAATTTATAACAACGTTTGAAATAAACTATAGTAACCATTGACGTGAATCAACCGCTGTTCGAATCTGTTTATTTTAATTGCGAAGCGTGTGTTGCATTTTTGTTTAGGTTACCCGTTAGCAGTGGAAGATATAATAGAATATTCAAGTTTTTCAAGATTTGATAACGTAGATTCCTTCATTTGGTCTTTGAGTTACATGGAAATATAGATCTCATCAGGAGACAGAAGCTTTTTCAAAGAATCTGACATTGATACTTACGGAAACACGTGGTAATAGAATTTTAATAGAAATTAAATTAAAATTCTATTAAGAAACGTTCGCAACGATCACTCTTACGCAGGGCCGGCGCAAGGCAGGTTCAGCGCGTTCGCCGGAACCCGGGCCCGCGTTTCAAAAGGCCCCGCGATCTATGAAAATTACTCGATTAAAAGGCACCGATTTTGATTAACTTTTTACAGAACGATGATACCATTAACAAATGGAAGCAATTTTTGCCGAGATGCAAGACATTTTTTTAGCAGCGATAATTAAATTGAAGAGAGTAACAAAAATCATCAAAGTATTATTATTTAATATTCGTTCTTATAAAAAATATATAGCATTAGTAAATAAATAGTTCCTCGTTGTAAAATTTAAGTGTAAGATTTGAATGTGAATTCAGGCCCCGCAAAAGGTCACGCCGGCCCTGCTCTTACGATTTGAATTTCGCGCGCTCCGCGCAAGCGCGTCACCTGGAAACCTACTCACGTAGTACTTTTCAAAGCCTCGTTCCCGGGCGTCGAGTCGCAAGCGTGTACGTAGTGCGTCGTGAGAAAATTGGCATATTTTGTGAGAATGGAGCCCTTGTTTCAGCTGCACTTCGAAGACATCGATATTATGCTGATGAACGTGAAGCGGAGATTGATGCTGGACGACGAATCTGTCCAGGTATGTTCCATTCCTTTGATATTCGTGCGTAACAATATTCACGTTTCGCGGGACACGAGTGTGTCTGGAAAATTCTCAACGAACGATACTTGTTTGCTGCGATAAATAGTTCAGAATTGTACGAATAGCAATCAAAATTGAAGCTAGGAGCACCTATTCCCTTTCTTTAACGAGAATTATTGCACTTTTGTTGTATAATTAGACTATTAGAGCGTAAAATAGAACGTGACAAAGTGACGCCATCAGAGATTCTCATTTTACCCCGTGAATGCTCATCGGAAGGTACGAGGACATATATATATATATCGATAAAGAATTTTCGTTTCGCGATGTAGACAGGCTCGATTCGAAACATAGGTTAGAAAGAACAGTTACGATAGCAGTGCATACTAGGTCGATATTAGGTTGTCATTGGATGGATATACGAATTAGAATGAGCAAAGTTAGAAACTTTCAGATGATGTGCGTCGAACGACTATGTAACCTGTTTAAAAGTGGTGGCGCTGCGTGCTGCCAGGAGGTTCTTTCAAAGCTGATCAAATACGACGTTCTTTCGACATTGTTTGAAATTCTACACACACCCAACGATCGTCTTCTACCGTACGTTTCAGATGAAGGATACAATTTAAATCAGATTATAGTAATTATAGTAATTGCTTCCTTAATTCGAATCGATTATATTCTTCTATGACTGGCGTTTCTTTAATAGGTGTGTTCTCGATTTTCTGAGCTTGGCAAGCGTGTATCGTAATTTTTACGAATGTCACGTAGCCGCGGACGCCATGGACTCCATTTTGAAAGTAACAATTTGCGTTCTAAAATCTCGATGCAAGGAGACGCGAGTACTGGAGAAACTAATTAACGCCACTTACGAAATACTGCACAGGTAATGAATTTCGCTATAATCAAAGAGAGTAACCCCTTATTTATAGTTGGTAATAAACAAAAAAACTTTCGTTAACATCTAATTAAAAATAATTCGGACTGTAATCGCGCTTGGACTTATTTTTACCGTGAGAAAAAGGTTCGAATATTAGAATGAAAAAATATCTTTTGGTATATACTCAGGGAAGCTTTCCAAATTTTCAGAGCTGTGAAATTTAACATGGAACTGGGCACAGTCTGCGCTCCGAAGCAGGTTCTGTTCCTTCTGAAATCTTTGATTCTGGAGGAGAAGTTGGACCAGAAATTAAAATTCCTCGCGGTCGCGTTGCTGAATATCGTTCTGCAGAATATAGACACGGAAGACGAGCCGGGGGAGGGTGCTTTCGAAATTTGCCACAAAGCACTCAACTTAATGAAAGAGATTGTTGAGTACAGCGACGATGACGCCTCGATTACGCTTGCTGCAACCGCGCTGGCTGCTGTTTGCGCTTCTGGTGCTCGGTGAGCGTTCCTAACCTGAGTTGCAAATAACATTGTTCAACATTAACGCGAAACTCTTCGTTAAATATGTATAAATGGCTCACAGAACATTCATTGCATCATCAAATTATGATTTTACAGTTTCGTGTGCTAGAAATAGCCTTCTGCTCTTTCTTTATAAATAGTACATCTTTATGTACTATATAGATTCGTTGTAACGAATACTCTTGTCTGCTTTACGCACTTTTTAGTATGTTTAGTATCTCAGTTTTAGTGTTTATTAGAAAAATAGGTTTAAAGATTAAGCGGTAGTTCAGAAAATTGAATAATTTGTTGCAAGCCATAGACATACAAAATGGTAATCACGCAACTCGGTCACCATTTACAAATTAAATACTTTTGATAATTTAGAATACTTTAGATATAACTTGTAGATAAAATAGTAGATTCCACGTGGGTTCTTCTGGACATTTTTTAGTCCATTTTCAATCATCTATATAACAGACATTGAAGCAAAATTAATAAGAAGTTCACATCCCGGAAAATTCGCAAGAAACCGACGTTTCAGGTTGTGCGATGGGAACGGCGACGATCGCCGAATTTTCGACAATGTCGAGCAAAGCAGGGCGTCTTTGGCGAAGACTATCTACCTGGCGACGATGAACACTCTGATACCCTACGCTAAAGTAAGTTACCGAATCGGTGTCGCGTTACACGGCCGTCTAGATCGCGACATATTTAATTACAAGCGTCAATGGACCTTTTATTTCTGCCTCCGACAGAGCACGGAGCCAAACGAAACGGGCAGGCTCGAATTCCATCGGAGCCTGGTGACTTGTCTGAACAGCCTTTACAAGCTGAGCAACTGCAGCCGCGACGACTTGTCAAACCACTTGACCGCGAACGGATATCTGAAGTACTTCTTGCTTTTAACCACCAGGCTTCCGTAAGTCGCGCGTTTCTACCCAGGGAGTAGGGGGAAGTGCAACGAAGTCCATAGAAGTCTCGCACGTTTCTCTCGAATCTCTTCGAAGGAGAAATCGACCGAAGTTTCTTTCTTGGGAGTGTTTCGAACGACTTTCTCGTCGAAAATTGGTCGCCCCGATTAAATGTTAATGAATTCTGTGCATTCAGTATGAGTCAGGTTAATGGCACCGTGCGGTATACATAACTTTACCTTTTTACATTGACCTATTCCCTTCGCAAAGAAAAGTAGGACATTCTATAGCCAAAACTTTTCTTGGTTTCTTCTATAGTTCGTTATACTTTAGTAATAATAAGATAGAGTCTAATTATTCGGCACAACGTAATAGGACATGAAATGGTCGACACATTTTCTTGAGTTTTATTTTATATCACTTTATGTAATCTCGGTATATTATTATCTTCGTCGTTATTCTTGAGGGTTCGGTATCGAGCGACAGAAATACAAATTCTTGAGTCGCGAGAATAATAATGTATCAAGCAACTGGATAATCTATCCACCTTCATAATCAAGTTATTCTTATGTCTGCTGGCATAATCAGTTTCCTCCTACGTACGTATCGAGCGTCTCAGACCACTCGAACCTATCTGCTGTTTTAGAGAGAATCTGCGTCGCAGCACGTGCGCGCTCCTGTCGCGAATCGTGACCACTCTGAGCGATAAATCATTGTCGATCAATCAGTGGCCCGAGGGCGCGACTGGCTTCGAGAATTTAATGCACAGGGGACTGCTCGACTTGCCGAGAGACTCCCAGCAGTGGAACGACGTCGTTGCCCGTCGAGGAAACAGCGCGATCGCGCTGATGATGTTAACGTATTATCATTACCACGGCACTAGAGAGTACGAGTTCATGTTACACTTAAATACAGTCTTGTTAGGAAGATAGTGATCGGAATATAATTTAAAAGAATTATAATTAACCTGTAAATGTCCGTAACACGTGTACTGTATTACCATTTATGGTTCCACGTTTTCATACGCCAGCAAATATGAACTTGTAGGACATCTGCGGTTTGATTATAACACATTCCTCTCACGTTTTCATACATCGAAAATGATATTCAGTTTCTACCTCGATAGAAACTGAAAGACATCCTCGGAAGCGTTCTCTCTAATATCAATAGAAACATTTCAGAAGCGACATGATATGCCTGAGGGCCTTGATAACTTGGATCGTCGGTCTGCCCAAGTCTCAGCAGATTTCAGAGCAAATTCTGAAGGTCCTGTGGTTTCTGTTCGCCATCGCGTCTGTCTCCCATCCCTCACCGAACTCGGAACAGGATTACGGCAAGGCAGCGACGCGATTGGCCGCCGCGTTGCAATATTCCAGACTGAACGACTGCTACACTCACCACATTGATCTCCTTCGCTATTGTTTAACCTGCCCCGACGTTCCCAGACATCTCAGGAACAAAGCGCTGGACTTCTGGCTGGTGGAGTCCGACGGAGACATCAAGCCTCTGTTAACTCTAGATCGCGACCAAGTCGTTCGACATTATTTATTGGTATTTAGAGTCACTTTGTCGGAATTGAAAAATTTGTTCGCACGGCTGGATGGAATGTTTCTTTTCGCGAACAGCTCGCCATACAGACCGGGTACTCGGAGAGGATAATTAACTTGGCGATGAAGGGGGTCCGCGAGATGATACGCGTCGACAACGCCAAGGAGATCGCTGAAATTGCCTGGCACATGCTCCCCAGTCTTCTTTCGTCTTATCAGCGGGATAAAGGTTGGCAGTTCGATTTCTCTAATTTACCCTTGTTCTTGAACGACAGCTCGGGAAACACCCTTTTATTAGGAATCTTCTCTATACTTCTGGATAGACGCTCTTTAGTCTTTCTAATCCTTTATTTCATATCGCATCCGATGAGCTGTATCGTACCTGTAGCTTGCGGTGATAGTGTTTGAGAAAGTACACTGCACTCTGGACAAACACTATTACTTACATTTAATGAAGACTGTAGCTCGTCGAAATCCAATCTCCAACAAATCTAAACGCTGTTCATAGACGAGCAGATCAAGGCGGTGCTAGAGTTGACGAACATCTTTATTCCTCACTCTCTGTCCCTGAGCGTCAGGAATCGTTGCGCGGACAGCCTGATGGCCATCGTATTAAGAAGAGAGGCTGATGTAAAATTGAGGACACTGGCGGTAATGCAGTCGTACGTCTTGCTGGTCACGTCCGCGACGAGCAAACCGTTCATGGGTAGATACTCCCCTGGAGTTTTCGCTGGATAAAAGACGTCGAATGTAATCTCCTTTCTATATAATTATAGTAATCGAGAAGTGCATCGGAACTCCGAATTTCCTGG
Organism: Hylaeus volcanicus; assembly: GCF_026283585.1. Classification (NCBI taxonomy): domain Eukaryota; kingdom Metazoa; phylum Arthropoda; class Insecta; order Hymenoptera; family Colletidae; genus Hylaeus; species Hylaeus volcanicus. The sequence continues at coordinate 6,622,077 of NC_071983.1, read as the reverse complement.
AGGAGTTGCTCGTGCAGGGATTCTCGGAGGACGCTCCGGAATTGTCAGCTGTTTGTTTGAAGCTGCTGGCGTTTATTATTCACTGCCAGGAGAAATCGTCGATACAGGTGTCGCGTCTGTTTTTTTTTTCTAACGAAGAATTTATAGAACCACCATTTATTTTCGAAGTATCTAATAGTAGATTTCGTGCTCCAGCGCGATGAATCATTGTCGATCAGCGCCCAAAGCCTAGCAGATTTACTTTTCAATACAAGGACGTCTGTCCACTGCTCGATCAATGGGATGCAACTCGCGCTGGAACTTTTGACGCAAAATATCGATGGCTGCGCTGTTAAGCTGGACGAGGCTGCGAGCAGCGGTGACGGAGCCCGAGGAGTTCTCAACCTTTTCGAAACTCTTCACATCATACATGGCAAAGTTAGTCCTACCACATTTAGTACTATGTTAATTAAACGAAGGAATAATTATTTCTCCATGGATAAAATAAGAAACTCGTTACGAATATTTCATTTCCCTTTCAAACGATATCTCTCTTATTTTTATTAGAATTCACCCTTCATCCCTTTTATTATATTCGAACCTTGGCTGCATCTGTCGACAGAGCATCCCGACGCAAAGGGATATAGCGTGCCAGTGTCTAGAAGGTGTGCTAATCTTCTGTCACAAGCACGTGGAGTCTTTGTTGTACGAATTGTGCACATCCATGAGTAACGACGGCCTGGTGGCGAGCACCCTGAGCACGCGTTACGTTTCCTGCCACTTCCTGGAGTTCGTCTCGACCTGGCTGCGCTGCCGGAGAAAGTACTGCAACGACGAGGGACCGTGGAACGAGAGATCTCTCTGCAAGACACCCTTCGAGGAGACTCTGGATCGGCTTAGGAACTACGTCAAGGCCACCGAGAGCACCAGAACGGACGATGCGTTCAACAGTCTTCGCTACGCGGTGAGTGCTCCCTTTCAGATCTATTCTTTCTTATTTCAGCCAAATATTCATGCATCTCGATGCATTTGAATTATTTATTCGCTACTCTACTTAGGAAATGTGTATATTTCTTGAAAGATAGCTGTACTGATAGCAAATACAATGCAAATCCTCTTATATCTCGACACATAGAAAAAACTGCCGTTTATAATGAAAGCGACTGCTAGCTTCTAAAAATTCCATTTCCAGCTGTCCCAGTTTAAGGTGTAGGACACACGAGGACTGGAACGAGTATAAATACCACAGCTTGTTTTAACAGTTTATTTTACCCGTGCAACATCGTTCGTAACATTACTTCAACATGGCAATACGTGCGTACAAAAAGTAGAAAAAGATTATCCAGGACGAATTCGCGTTCGTCCGCGTGTGGACGCGTGCGCTTCTGTGATTCTGAAATATAGCATTATATTTATTTCGGTTGTATCGCTAGTATAATCGCGCTCCTCGTATCTCTAATCTCCCTAAAACCACTCGGAGCTGTTCGGGAAGCGCTGCGCGCCTTTGGCTTTTGCGATTTTGTGTTATGGATGGCTTGGTATAGTTCCCCCCCTCTCTTCTGAGCGTCGTTTCGACTTCTCGTTCCGGGCTGGGCTTGCGTTACTTCCGCGGCCGCCCGTTGCGCTGCATGAAGCAACCCTTGAAGGAGTTTAATCTCACGTCGATCTCCCCTTCTTCAAGCTGAAACGGAAACGCTTCCGTTGGGCCACTCGAAATTTCACGAAAATCCTACCCCCGGCCAACAGTGGAACACTCGCGACGCGTCTGAAGTCTATTTCGAAGAGGCTTCGAACAAAGGAAGCTTGTTATTCTTACGAGCCGCAGAGTGCCAGGGATGAAATTGCTCCCTGAAGTTTCATCTTTGATCCTAAAGAACGTTAGGGGCGCAAGGAAGTTTCTCGGACGAATACCTTGCGAATCTTGGTGAAAGTTAACGCGATACAAAATTTTAACGAATTCATTTGCCATTCTTATTTCGTTAGCTTATATATCTACTGGACTTCGGAGTCGATCGCAGTTAGTTCACGAATGTTCCGTGTTGGTAGTGATCGATATTAGCTTAAACTGGAGGAAATACCTGGTCGAACAAGTAGATTTCTTTGTAGCAGGACGGCGAAACGCATTCGCGGATGCATCTGGTTTTAGCGATAGTACTCTGCGGTGGCAGCATCTTGCAAGCGCCGCTTTCCTCGCAAGTCTGCTCGTACTGCCTGAAGAGAAGTTCCTGCGAGGAAGCATAGCGTTATTTTTTAGCATGGCTCGTCCCTAAGCATTCAAATAGTCTTCGACGAGCCAATTTAGTAGTTCAACCCTCCCTTGTTGGGAATTGATTAGAAACGACTAACTCAAATTCTGAAAGTAGACAAATATTTATTATGACAACAAATATTTATCATTTATCAAATGGAATTAGTGGAACGCGATGGAAGGCTATAACGTTCTCTTAACGCGAATCTTGTAATTCTGTGTCAGGTTTCGTTATGTTAGATACTTTTCTAAATTCAGACGTGAGGCTACTTGTTTCCAAACAAAAATGACACTGCATCTGTTACCGAGAAAGATTCGTGTGTCATGAAAAATGCAGACGACTCTTCTTCCACGCGATAACCGGATAAAATTGAGCGCAACAATTGGTTGAAGCCTGTTCGGAGATTAACCCCAATTAGTGCTGGCATGAAGTTCTATTATTGGTACCACCGCCACCGGGCGCGTTCAATTTCCTTTGAAGACAGTCTTTATGGAAACAATTTCTTCCCCTTTCGTCGACCGGTGTAAGTGAATGTAAAAGCTCGTTATCATTATGGAGGGTCGTTTACTGCTAGAGATATACATTTGTCATAATCACATACGCTTATCCTTCTATTGGTATGTAACGTGTCTGACTATAGCCTGTCTGCTTCCACTTGCTACTTCAGAAAACTTTATTCTTTCCATCTCAAAAAAGAAGTACTACAATTACGAATACTAGTTCGATTTAGAATTACCCCAAGAATCAAGGAATTCCGCAATAATTATTTCGATATATGAAACAAGGTTTTCTCAGAAGAAAATAAAAGAAAATAATACAAAAACAATAGCAAGTACTTCCCAAAAATAAAATCGAGAGAAGCGTTCCTTTGACTTCCACGAAAGTTTTAGTAACAAAGTTTGAGGAGTTATATGCCCCGAGTGTAACAAGTGACGATGCCTGAACATATCAGTGCAACAAGTGATGGAGAAATGAAAAGTTTGGACACTCGTGTTTTTGATGGAGCGAACTCCTCGACAAGAGGAAGATAATTGATTCCAATTCAACGAGTAATCCTTATTCCGAGGGCCGTATCGACTGACACGCGAGTCTCCGTTCCGTTCTATTGGAATAACCGTATCAGCGACCGATACCACCGAAGCATGCCCTCGAGCACTTTGACTGTCTTCGGGGTTAATGCCAAATCGATTTCACCCCTCTGACGATACACCCCATGGGAACATTAAGTCGAGCCATGCGACAGTCCGGTCAACCTAACGGGGGTTGAGTGTAACTCAAAGGGAGTCGCGTGAATCGGATCAAAATTCAAAGCTCGACACTGATTTTGGGACATAGTAATGAAGGGGTCATTGGAATCAACAGGACAGGTTTATACAGAATTTGAATCGACTCTCAATTCAAGTCTTCTCTAGGAATTCTGTCAAGACTGGAGCGATGATTTAGAGATTGATAGGATTATTAGTAGTATGTAAACAGAAATAGAAATTGATTCGTTTTGATGTCAATTATTATTTCATCATAATTCTAATTTAATAGAGAATTTCTGTGGGAGCTATAGAGTAAACGTAGGATTTTTGTGCAGTCTGCATTATTTTGTTATGTCCTCTGAGAAATTCTTTAGAAAAAAATCTTAAGAGTCTTAGTTCCACTAGATGAAATTTTTAAACTTAATCATACAGAGGGTTCTTTCGTTCCCAAGGAAAAATATTTCGAATCTCTCTTAACTGATACGAGCGATGTTTTGCTTTGACCTTAATGGAAGCACTGAACAATTTATACCGATCTACTTAAGTTTAATTAGAGTATTGTCAACAGCTCGAACCCCCGCACGTGTCCGCGAAAATGTAGCAAAATTCTGTCCCACGCTTAAAGAAGATTTTCCATCTTTGAAATTCTATTCTTTTCATAGAGGTCGTGGAGTGTATCAATAATACCATACTGCGGATCGGACGTATCGATTGCATATGCAAATATTTGGAAAACATATGCTAACTACATGCACGATAGATGGATTCATGCAAGAGAAAATAATGATATCAATACATTACACGAAACGCGTTCCACGTGTGTTTTGCATATCGTCGCCTCATCGGCATGCACCATAATCCTATCAAATTCCTGGTCTAGCGATTACAGTAACGTAAAAACCACTTCAGCGTCGTTGTAGCATCACAGACACTCTAAACCCTCGACCAGCTCCCAGAAAATCGTCTAGATTTTAAAATAGGTTAGGTCGAACCATCCCGAAAACATCAAATACAACCACGCGACCCCTCCAACCATAATCACTCCGAGAACGTCACAAGAAATTACTCGAACTAGACATATTTCTCTGCAAAACAGAAACAAACCCCCCTCCAGACTCCATTCTTGGAATTTTACTCTCCAAGGGGTAGCGTCCTCAACAACCACAACAACCCCCGAAAAATAGAATATTATCAGAGCTCTGATTAGAGGGTGAAGCGCGTCACGAATACACAAAATTCTCCGACACGTTCTTCGTAGAAATTTCAAGTGGCACGTTGCTGCAGGTGTCCAGCGTCGCGGCGAAGCGCCACCCCCAAAATAAAGCCAGTCGGCCATAACCTATACGGTCAGCGGTCGATCTCGTTTCTATCTCGAGCCGATGGAAGGCAAAACTTACGGCGACTTACATTTTTGGTGGTCTCCTTGTACGGGTACTCGGGGAAGCTGAAGGTCTTGGCGTGGATTCCTGGCCCCTGGTGTAGGTGTCCGACGACGAGGATCAGACCGATCGTGAACGCCACCCCCGGCGCCATGTTGAGCAGCCGGCAACGAGATCAATACGAAGGGGTGGCGCTCGCTTAGGTTGCGCTTTCCTTCCACGGGCTTTTCTCCTCTGCGGTCGTAAAAATGTCCAAATCCACGGGGTGGATCCGCTCCCAATCATCCCACGATGAACCTGTCGATTCCCTTTAGCCGCTTGTCCCGCGAAATTGACTTTTTAAGACCACCCCTCGCGTCGACGGCGACAGGAGGTAGGGTTTTGGCGCCGGGTACTACTTCGGCCAGGATTCGTTTAATCCCTTCGCTGTCAGTTTTTGGCGAGGTCGACGAGATTTGGTTTTTATTTTGCCCGTCGACCCCGAACTTCGTTGGCATAGGCTTTGACGCGAGCTCGGAAACGCAGAGTTGCGGGCGGAACTCGCGGGTGCAGGGGTTGATGGTCGGACTGGTTCTTCACGGGAACATGTAGGGTGGGGATATTAACACGTTGATCGCCACGTCATCCATATGTGGGTGACTGGACTTTTTACCGTGGAATTAAGTAAATTAATTCTGAAGATAAAACGTTAAAGAAAATAAATCTCCGTAGGGTTCATGAATTTCGCGGAATCGCAATAAAGATGGGACTAGTTTAAATTCGACGAAAACAAGTTTCAGTTACATAGAAACAAAATGTACGGCTCGTATAAATTTTCACGCGTAGTTTGGCAGTCGAGGGTACGAAGAGGAAAGTCCGTGGAGAGTGATGGAACGTAAACATTTTCGGTGGGCGAAACGATTTTGGTGTGATATAGGGGATCGTTGAAGATTTGGTCGTGCCTTTTCAATTCTGGGTATTAGTTTTCTCGCTGGTTTTCATTTTTGTGATAATTATTGGCGTTAATGAGTATACTCAGCCTTAAAATTTTATTTTATTTTTGTAATCTAAACGAGTTACCCTTCTATAAAATTGTTCAGATCGGATGGAGTTATCGATTTAAGTGTTCGAATTTTCCTTTGAATTTGAGTATTATGTCCTGACTATACCGTGAATGTAAATATTACCATCTTTGCATAGAATACAGTAGACGTAAACGGAATTTTGCAACTTCTCTCGATACACTAAAGCTGAGCATCTCGAACTCTTGAAACTGCAAGTACCGACAATAATGCTTGAAGCTTTCTGCCTCTTGTACTCCTCCTTGCATAACACCGCCTTTGCCATGCAAAATCGCATCGAAAGTACGTGTCAAGCGCTTGCACTATTTGCATGCATTTTTTTCTCGACATTTTAACCTCGTTGTCTCAGTGAGGCTCGGGCATCGAACCGCATCGAAGACTAGAATTATTTTAGATCTAACACCCCCTAAAAAAATCCAAATAAAATTCCTTAAACGTGCCACGCAAGTATCGATCCAGGGAACGACCCTCGATTACCAATAATATCGTATCATCGCGTAGGTTCGTTCCGAAAACGAGGCGCCCGGTAATCCCTCCATCTCGTTAATCCCCCAGGTTCTCCGGCTCGAGTACGGCCTGTAATCGTTTCGAGAATCTCGTGGAAAAAATGTTCCACCGCGTCCTCGGAATTCCAAGTACGTCCCCGGGGTTTTCGCGTTCGTCTTGTTTATCCGCGCGCTGGAATTCCGAGGGAATCCGCTTTATCCGCTCCGAAACAATATATTTAAGCTTCCCTCGGAGGAGCACCGAAGACGGGGGTCGCGGAAGCGGGAAGCGTTTCCAGGAGGGTTCGCGCGGGGCGCATCCGCGAATTCATCGATAAATCCGTCGCGGCTCGTCTGTTTTGCATAAAACTCCGCGGAGCGCGCGCAGCGAACCGCGATGGCATTTATCGTCGCGACGCACGCGTCCGTACGGGACGCCGTTTTTGCCTGGCGTCGCGCACCACCGGCAACCCACGTGCGCCAAACCGTCCCTCTTTTCCATCGAATCGAGATTTCGGCGGTGATTAGCGGCAGTTTGCCTCGCCTCGCTGCCCTCGACAGTCGATAGACTTTCTCGATAATTTCCCCCACGGTTCGAGGGATTTTCGAAACGACGCGACGGGAACGATGGTTCTCGTGGTTTCCGGCCGTTGCCGCCATTCTCTTCTGCCGCCGAGTCTTCCGCCGTTGCCTCGACTTTACTTCTCTATTGTGTTTTTCCTGGCTCCTGGCAATTTCGGTCGGAGCTGGAATTCGCGAGCTGGAAAGGCGGCCTTAAAGTCCGAGGAGCATTTATGGGCTTTGTGTGGAGTGTATGATGTAGGTGTGCGGAGCTCGAATGGACGGTGAAGATGATCGAAAGTTATGAGGCGATCGCTTGGTCTGTTTGTGGGTGGAACAGCAGTTCTTTTGGAGGAGCTGAAATACCATTTCCTGGTAGAAATATCTTCAATCTCTGATGCCACAAAATCTGAATTTCTAGAGTCACTATCCTACAAATTCGCAGATTTTTACATAGCTCGTCGATCCTACAAAGCTAGCTGATCTCACTTAAAGAACCCTTCCATTTCAAATAGTTTGCGACCTCGCAAAATTCCACAGAAACTTGACGAGCGAAGAACAAACGAACAACAATTGAAGGGAAAATGAACACCAGTTGAACCGTTTACCGTACGAGGCAACGAGTTATCCCCGCAAAACCCGATTGTTAGCTCCAATAATTTAAAAGTCCATTAACCGCGGCCGCCGTTAACGAAACGCGTCGCGCGTCACGCGGCCGCGAAAAGAAAAAAAAGAATGAAAACGACGCGTCAGAGCGGGTGCGAGACGAATTTAAAACTGTAGAACGCGGTCGATCGCTATTCAAATAAAAAATTTCGTGCGCGTACATGCGTAACCAGACATTCAGGCTGATTAAGCTTTTCGCTTCCCTCGGACGAGGGACGAAAATCGCTACCCGGAGCGGTTTCAACGCGGAAAGCTTGAAAAATTCGAAATCACGGCGACCGTTTTGATTACGTGCACCCCGTTCAAACACGAAACGCAAATCGATGCATGGTGCACGACGTACGCAACGATAAAATGGCGGTTCCATGCGAAAATTCCGTTGATTTATCGAATCGCGAGTCGGAAAGTTTCGTAGGAATTTTTTGTTGTTGGATATATTAGCGTCTTCTCTCTTTCGAGAATATTCAAATTAAAGAGACTTTAGGTTCTTTATTCGTATCCGGAGTCTAGACAAAAATTTGCGGTGGTTAATTGTATGTCTAATATTAAAATTATAAGGTACAAAGTAGTCATTGGAATATAGTACAAAAGAAGGTTAGTTACGCGTGTAAAAATGTAAATTATGCGCTTGATGATTCTGTCAAAAATTAGCAGTTAATCGAGATATTTTTTCTCATGCCGTATCGTCAGTTGAACGAATAATGCTAAGTGACGTCTAATTGAAAAATAAAATTACCAGATTTTTATCTGACAATTTCAACGTGTATTCTGACGTTAAGAGCAGACATAGTACATACGTTTACCTTCGTAAGCCATGATAGAGGGGTCCTAACCCTTGGAGCACGTCGGTCACGCATTCTGCGTCGCGTGACAACTGCGGCTGACGTCTCCTTGTTCATCCGTGAAATAATTTCCGCATCTGCTCTCGGCCAGATCGCTGTAATTACCATGAGATTTAACATTCACGATGCGTAGAGCTTGCTGGAAAATAAAATTCATCCACCTCGACTTTCAGGTCGCATAGAATATATTAAAAAATAAAATCGATCCGTATTAATTTTCAAGGTGCATAATATTCATCCACTCGTACTCACGAGATGCCTTCGATTCATTCGCCTCGACTTTCCACACGCGCAAAATTAATTTAACACTCGAGAATTCTATCCAATTTATAACAAACACGAGTTGAAACGCGAAATAGAAATAGCTTCGTTAATACTGTCGAGAATTCCCCATTTTCTCGAGTTCGATCAGCTATTTCTGGAGTGCTGTGCACGTCGAACCGGATGCAGTCGATTCTATTAATTCCATCGGTCCGTTTGACGGTGACACGCGTCCTCTGGAAGGTATTGTAGTATATATTGTAGTATATTATTTAAATCCACTTCTCGTTCGCGCAGAAAAACACAGCTAGAAGTTGATTTAATTAGGGAGTAATTAAGTACCGGATGGCAGGCGAGCCGGTTGATCTAATTGGAATGATTAAGAGAATTGTTCGCGCAGGAGGAGAGAATTGTGCGCGCATTCGAGCGGTCCGGCATAAATTTTTCGAACGCCTTTTGTTTCCGCACAACGGGCGTATCTGCTGGGAAAATTGGGCGCTCGGATTAAATTTGAAGCTTTCCTCTTTCCCTTACAGCGGCAGGGCACAATGGCGAAAAACAAGAAGGAAGCAAACGACGAATTAAAAGTGTCGGGGGCGGGGGACGAAATCGCTACGTCCAGCTGCTCTCACGGCAATTTAATTTTCAGGTAGTTTGCAAATTGTCGGAGACAATTGAATCGTACGCTGCGTTTGCTATGATACAGCTAGGTATATGGTTATAAAGATAGGAAACAATACTCCACGTAAAATTTAATGCGGTCTCTATAAAATGCAGCGTTTCCAATACTTGCAATCTGTTTTAGTGCTTCGATAGAACGGATAAAGTCGTTGGATAAATAAATAAACTGGAATAGTCAGTATCTGGTTCGAGGACATTTCCGTCGAGTGTGGAATAAGCGAGTTCCAGGGCTGGCAACAAAAAGGATCGTTCGTTGGGTCGCGCTCGCAATTCTCCGCAATTGCGAATCGTAATTACGTCATTGCGGTTGCACGCGCGTCTATCAATATACCACGCGACCGGAGCTGATTTAACGTTAAAGCTATTACCGTCTGATCATCCGCTGCGCCCAGTTGCTCGATAGACTCCGTCTCAGAATAAGCAATTCGTTATTTTCGAGCGAGTTGACATCGCTCCTGGCATGTTTTATTCGAACGTGAAACGAACCGTGGCGCGTCGTTGGGAGGCTTTCTTGCTGCGAGACTCACGATTAACGCGAGTGGAGAATAGGTGCGCACGTAGGATTACGCGAGTTGTCGCGGGAAAGCGGGAAAAACTGGCAAACGCGTCCGAAACCGCGTGGGGAATTGCAGGAAAAATGAATCCGATTGCCGTACGCGTTGGAGAGCACGCACGTCGCTGGACTCTTCCTCGCGTGAAACTGCGTCGAAAGCGTTGGAGACAACATTTTTGTGCGAGACTTCGTTTTCGAGAGAATCGAGCACAAACATTTTTTTGGGATGCGTTACTTGGCATTTATGTTCGTTACTCGCTGGTTCTACTTCTGTTGGTGTTTGGAGATATCAACAGTGGGTCGGTCGATTTTCATTGATTCCGACTGGGTGGAAAACAGGGACATTAATCATTTTCGATGTTTACATAGAGCGACATAAGTAGAAATAGCCAGTGATGGTCAGACGTGTCAGACAAATCGCGTGGGCGGACTTTTCAATTTGGTTGCGTCTCAAGCACATGTACTATTTTTAGAAATATTATTTACAATATACATCGGAACAGGCACATCGAGTTACTTAAAAAATAATATCGACGGTTAAAAAATCGGCGCTCAACGTATCGCCGTGGCATTTCCTCCGCCGCATATTGAAAAACCAGATCGCTGGCTGCGATATCGGCCGCGTATAAATCAATCCCGACGCGACGTGATAAATAGCGAAGTAATAGTGACGGGAAGCGTTGGTTTTCGAAAAAGGGAATCCGTGTATCCAGCAGCAGGAACGCGGTGTTCCTGGCGTAGTGATGGGATCAAGTTCAATGTGTACCCACAAACTCGATTCACGTCCAATTCTCAAGTAACGTTAAACAGAAATATTTCTGAATGTTTTACTCAGCTCTAATTAGTCGTCTAATTGGCACTGAAAATTTTCTGTTTCCCATTTCAGAAGATAAGAATCTTCAACGAAATTCCTTCCTATATTTCCTTTAATAATTAAACAGCTTTTACAAAACGTTAGTATTCATTTCGTTTATCATTCATTCACTAGAATATATCAAATATTGAAATCATTTAATTTCCCTGTTCTCGAACAATGCAGTAACGGTTTTCAAATATAACGTCCGGCGAGAGTTAATTAATCACAGCAATGATCGTGGTCATAAATCAAGTTTTGTTATTACATTCCGTTCGTATATTTCGTCGTAGTTTCGATTTATTTAGAGGCAATATTTTACGTACGAAGCACAACTCTAATATTTAATTCCCTTTCGAATCAGTTTAAACTCGGACACCTGGACATACCCAGACAAAAATTGGCGCGAAATAAAATTTTCAAAACCATTCTACATTTATATAACCTGTTCCGCTTACGTTCAAAATCCTCGCAGACGCTTCGGAGCCCAGCTGATCAGAATTCGAAACCACTATGGCACTTGATCCCATCGCTATTTCCGGTGACGTTGATTTACTGGCTCCAAAGGGAGAAGGAATAACGTCTCTCGATTCTACCGGTTACAAGATTCCCTCTCGGCCGTTATTGACAGAGCAAATAAGGTTCGATAATAATAGGAATCGTTGACACGGGGCCAAACAAATCCTTCGAGAAGCTTTGTCGTCGAACGACTCGCACCTGCTGCACCTTGCACGCGATGCAGTTCGCTGCATCCCGTGGCACTCGTGTTTCTTCCGAACGTAAGCTCCCGAACCACTGTCCCCGGAGACGCTGCTCACGCGGGGCTATCGTTCGCGTTATCGATGTTTCTTGATGAGCTGGACAGCGACACCTCCGTTTGACCCTAAAAGTCGACGGATCGATCCCAGAACCGCCAGGTGTGTCTGATGCGCGTCCCAAGTTCACGCCTTCTATGAAATTTCGAGAAAGCAATCGGTGCTCGGTTTAATATTTAGAACGAGTCATTCCACGGACCTCTGTTCTGCTCGTCCGTCAAATTTAACTCGATTAATATTCGGACGTATTTATATCCATGAATCGGTTATTCGCGAATACTGGGAATCATTTGGAACGGCTCCCCTGGCGAACCAGAATTCGGTAAGGGAAAACAATCGATTCGGGGTCGGTGACGATTTTGGGTTGGGAAATGTACAGTAGGTTAAATTGGTTTTATGAGAGTTCTTATAGGGAGGTTGAAAGTATTTACTTTCTTTATGTATCTCTGTATGGTACTTTCCATTTTTTTTTCTGTTTAAATTGGCCCCGTGGTAAATTAGCAGATAAAAATAAAGTCCCTGGAGCAATAGCGTTAATCAGAATTTTATTTAAGAGAATGCAGGTTACCTTATTCAGACGTTGTACTTTTTCTGCAAGAATTCCCATAGCAAGACACATAGAAAACGTCCAATTTCTTTAATGCATTTCCCATTTTTCTTCTGTTAGTGAGAATTTTATTTAAGAGGATGCAGGTTTCCTTATTTAGTCATCGTACTTTTTGTACAAGAATTCTCATAGCAAGATAGAAAACGTCCAATTTCTTTAATCCATTTCCCATTCTTCTTCTATTTAAATTGCCCCTATGGTAAATTAACAGATAAAAATAAAGTCCCTGGGGCGGCTTCATCTTAAAATTATTTATCTGCGCCAAGCAGTCCTCGAGGTTTCGATTGTTAATCGAGTTCGTCGACCTTCTAGACAAGGGAGCTCGGTGATATTTAAAGCGTTTAGGAAAAGTGTAGGCGGCTGCCGTGAAATTGCGACTAGTCATGATAACGCTTAATGACCACCATAAACTAGCCCTTATATAAACTTGGCAAACATGGTAATTTGTGGCGACGCGGGGCAAATTCTCTCCGACCGATCATTAACTCGGTCTCCAATTAAACGCGACGTACTGCTTGACGCTCTATAATGATGCGTATTTCTGCCTCAAAGCCATCGCGTCGCGCATTATAGACCGGACTTCGTACGAGTGATAAATCAAGGAACAGAACAGACAGGGAATTATCTACTTGGTACATTCATTGTATCAACAAAATTATTGTCTTCAAAATAGAGTTATAATTTCAAAATCATTGTACCGTCTTCCAAATATCTGAGAAGAATTAATTTCATTGTATAAATTTGTATTTAAGATCCACTCCTATATTGGGACTAGGTACTCGATTATAGGATTAGGAATTATTTTTCCGTTACATTCTGTCTATCGTTTCGCTATTTTCCAAGTTCAACAACCTTCCATTTCGTTTCTGTAATTTCTCAATCGTCTTCCTTTGAGTGTGAACCGAATTCTTTTATTCCTTTTCATTCTCGTGTATACCGCGCCTCAGGTAACGTCTTTGAACATTTTTATTCCAAACAGTCTGCGGTTCCGATGCACGACACGTTTAATTCAATCGAGATCAAACGTAATCTTAGCCCTAATCCGGAATCTGACCTTTTCCTACTCGCCTGCCATAGTCTACAATTATTTACTGCGTCGCTACCACTGCGGTTTCACGTGTATGACACTTTTGTGTGTTAACCCACGCGACCTTGCAGGTGAATTACTATATTGCGATCTACCCGAGTAAGAAACGTCACCGGTTTATCGACTTGGCTTCCCAAGAGAATGTTACTATTTTTATTCCGAGCACTGTAGATAATTCTTTATGGAAATTTGCTTTCCTATGCTCGACCAGCCACGCTCGAATTAAACGGTCGTTGAGGAGCGGATGGTTTTAGGGTTTGCGAGAAGAAACAGTGATCGATGTATCAAACGAAAATGAAAACGAGCCCGGAAGATCTCGTCGAGGCACTTTCCGAGACGGCCACTTGACGAGACGGGCGATAAATTTAGTAATATTAATGCTCGCTATAATGAAGAGGGAAGTTTGTGCAAGAACTATGCTACGATGTAAAAGGCACTAGGGAACTGGGTCGGAGTATTTTGAATGAAAATAGGAGGGGGAATTGGGTGGAAGTCGCGGAAAATTTCAACAAATGCGATGGGGAAATGGATTTTTCTCCTGGTTAAACGGAGAGTTAAATTGAATTACATAACATTACGATGGTATTTCAAGTATGGAAATGAGAACGTGTGTCCACTAATGGCATTTATTATTCAAATATATCTGCTTTAAATTCCCATACACACTGATCCTTCCACGGGGATGCAATTTGTGCAACGTAATTAACATTTAATTATAAAATTCATATTACATCTACTAGGTTATTCTATATTCCCTGTTAACGTTGCAATATCTAGCTCAATCTAACAACGATCAGCACTATTAAAACAATGTATTTGAATAATTTACAATACTCCGGTACCTCGAACACCACCCTTACTTTTAATCATTAGACGAATTCTATCAGCTGGAGTTGACTTCTTCGAGCCACGAAGATCCCTTCAATCCTTCCCTACTTTGACCCCAAATCCTCAGTTCTTACCTCAAGTAACCAGGTGTAATCGACGTCTCGGGGTACGTTCACCTCGGAGAGGGTTTCTGGGGTGAAATGAGCCGTCAAGCGAGGTGTACTCTCGAGAGGGAGCAAAGTGCGCGTAATTCAACGCCCTTCGCAGATTCAGGCAGCTCGCGAACAAATCGTGACCAACGCGTTTCGCGACAGTGTAAAATTACGCGTGACCCGCGGCTAATTTATACCGGCCCCCGGTGTTTACGCGGCCGTGCCGGCTCGTATTATAATAATAAACAAAGCGCGAAGAGTCCCGCTGCGAAAGCCGCGACTCGAACCGTGGCGGAGACAGAGGACCGCGCGACGCAATTACCGCGATCGCCGGGGGAAAATATATTTTACAAACAGCGCAGTGTTTGCGGTCTCCCTCGTGGACGTACATTTTATTCTACGGGGAAGAAGGGACTTGTATAATAACATTTTTACCGCGAACTTGTCGCTGGTTAAGCGGCAAGTTTTGAAATAATTCTTGCCTGGAGCTCGCCCGGGGTAAACCACCTTGGACGCTATATTCAACAATTTTTTTGTTGAAAACAGATGATTAACGGGAAGACTTGTTTGCTGGGATTTATCATACATATGCCGAGTAATGAAGAAATAATTTCTATTCAGATCTCTTGAATACAATAGCGATGTAGGGGCCGTTGCAAGAGAAATCTTATTCGAATTATTCTCTAACGCTTTAATTACTAAGTCTGGAGTCTAATGCTTGGCGGAGGACTTTTTAAAGTATCGTATATTCTCTAGTTATTGTATATTGTATATTCTCTAGTTATTGTATATCGTATACATCTCTTGAATACAATAACGATGTAGGAGCTATTGCAAGAGAAATCTTATTCGAATGATTCTCTAACGCTTTAATTACTAAGCCTGAAGAGTCTACTCCTTGCCGGAGGACTTTATATATTGTATTTTAATCTGGCGTTAATTGTAGAACGTTACTAAATATATGAAAAGCTCGCTTCCAAAAATTAAGCACTGGGAGTTGAGAATTAACAGCGCTGTTAATAAATTCTATGGGGTAGAGATTTCATGAATTGATAAAGTGGAAGCTGTGTTTCTCCTCGTGTAATACCTGTTGTAACGTCAAAATATGCTCCCGAAGAGTATTTCCTTTTCATCGCGGCCATCAGCGAACCGTGAATCTCGCGAGACTTCAGAAATTAGTTGAAACTCGATCCTACGAAAGAGCGATTAACGAAGACGCACAACCGCGACGTTTCCCCGAGATATTAATAGAAAATGAGATAATAACGGTGCCAACAGGTAGAATTTCAACGTGGAGGTACAAAGTTGTACGATTCGATTCATCACCGTGCAACCTGATAAACGGAACAAAAATTGACCAAACAGACCGCCGGCGATCAAATTCGAAGCCACGGAAGATTTAATTAGTCGAGCGCCCCTGCGTTCCGTTTTTAATATCGCGGTAGTCGATCTCGAGCTGGTACAGGTCACTTCGATCTGGAATTCACAGGATGTTACGAAAATATCCTTTGTACATTATTGGGGAATATTTCACGTGTTACATCTAATTAATTGAAATTACATAAAAATACATAAAATTAATTGAAAGTATTTGGGTAGGATCAACTCGGTGAACGCATTTTCGAAAAGAAACTGGGGACCTTCTGAGGTAGAATCACTTCGAACTGAAATCCACAAGATATTATAAAAATGATTAAGAATACTCGTCGAAAATATTTCCAAACAAAAAAGTCGAGAAAAGTTTCTCCAAAGGAATTTCATTGTGGTCCTTTTGCCAGTGGTACTCAATTTTCCACGTAATTAAATAGAATTATACGCATATGGGATACGAGAGTGGTAATCTTAATATGCGAAATGACCTGAAACTTTCATTATCCATACGCGTGCATTATTCTGGGCCATAATTGCAATACACCGTTTCCCTGGAGAGGAACCAAGTTAGTTGTGTACCAACTATCATAATGTTGAGTAATTGGGGAATACGCATTTCCATCTATACAATAGCGATGTGAATCGTCCAAACGAAACCTTTTTGTCGAGGAAAGCATACTGTGCATACATTTCTTTACGATTTCTCTTTTGTTTTAAATTACGCGGAGATGTCGGTCACGCGTTTCTGTGCGAAACGGGAAATAAAAGTAGAATCGAAGTCTAAATTTCGATTGCAACGGGGAATAAAGACGCGTCTGAAGTAAAACGGGCGGTGAGAATATTTTGCCGATAGAATCTGAAGTGGTCGGACAGCTGAGGGCCTGGGAAACGAGCGTTCGTGCGAAACAAGCGGTTCCTTCGGGTTCCGGTCAGCAGAATTTCGTTACACGCGGTTCCATATCGATTGCACCGGGTCGACGGTGCGCAGGTCAGTTCCCGTAAGTTCTGCTTTCCCTAATTGTACTTGTTGCACTTGGGGTCAGGTGCACACGGGCCTGGATTTGGCGGCGCGCCAAACGTTTGACAAACGGCGTCCTAGCACGGGGCTCCCCGTCGGACGTTTTCGAGCTTCTAAAACAGATAATTCCCATCGTGGCTGGAAATATGTGGCCCGTCCTTCATCCCACGCCTATCTGTTCCCGACGAACGTGGGCCATCGTTTCACTTCGCTCGTGATATTATATTCGGCAGATTCCCTGACGTATCTTCATCGCCTTGCATAAACTGTTCATCTTGGATATGCCAATACAAGATCGATCGGTTTGGTGTCGATCACTCCTTGGTCCAATTCATGTTTTATAGAAACCGTCGAGTGGGTTGCGATCGTAAATTAGAAACCTCGCTTAGAATTAACTCGGGGCTACAGGAGAGAGTGTAAATTACCTCAATGAGATTTGACAATAAAAAATTCCAGTAAAATAGAACGAACGTGTAACGATATCCTACGCAAAATCCTGAATCCTCGAAGTCTCGTGGTCCGTGGATCTGAAATCCGGAACGACTGCCCCGAACAGTCCACCGTATTAGCACTCCACTGTTCCAACCTTCCAACACTGTCTTGTTTCGTGCGCAACAACCCAACGCTTCCTAAGGGATCGCGTCACGTCCCCAACAAATCATTTAACGCTGGAAACTCCAGGACACGTCCCGCGGATCGAACTTCCAGCGCGTTTCCTCAGTTAGAGGAATCTCATTACCGAAACGGATCGGCCGGCGGTTGGCGAGTGTCATATAAATTTGCAACACAATATCGCTTTATCATTGGCCGACATTCGCGGGATGAATTATGGAATGAGGCCACTGACGACGCACTTTGCCCGTGGATATCTGCGAAATCGTTAAACAACTGCGATGACGGCTGAATGTGGCCTGCGCGAGGGCGGTCGCCATTTTGCCCACGGAAACGAACTTCTTCGAGGGATCCTTCATCTTCTTCGTATCGGATTCGACGAGCTATGGCTGCGGGAACAAACTATTAGGTTGTCCCATAAGTTCGTGCCGGAGACTGTGTCGAAATTTAATAAAAAACCACAGAAATTTTCTAGTAACGGTATAATGACTACCTGAGAGAGGTGAGATACTATTGTGAAATGAGACAGATTATCTTTTCTTGTGACACTTAAGAGTACGTTTCACATATTAATTTGAGAAATAGAAGTATAAATGGCACGAACTTTTAGGACGACCTAATAGTAATGACATTCAGATATATCATCCTGACGTTTATTGTGAGGTTTATACCGAGGTTCACGATGCGGGAGGAATCCGTCTTCTCGGCCATGAATTGCGTTTTTGTAGCTGTGATGCTGTTAGGCGCTGGTTCACGTGGATTTTCCAAAGACGAATCATGTTGTGAGCCTAATTCTCCCGAGTCAACGTGGCTAATAAACTTCATCCACCCAAGTTTAAATTGGTCTCCCTATTTCTGTTCATCTACAAATGATTCCAAGCTCCTGAAGCATTTCGCCAATCCTTGAGTCAAATTCTGTACGCAACACCCCGTACAATCAATTTTCTTCAAGAGCAGGTTCAATGACACGCCGAGCGAGAATTTGCGCTATGAATCCACGGGAGTATAATTAGGCCCCACACGTATATAGCCCGAGTTGGTAGTATCAGTAGCAATCTATTTAGAACTGTTCCCAGAAGGAGCGAAGTATCGCGGAAAGCTGGTGGAGACAAGACGAGACGGAGGGGGACGTCGTTTGTAGAATGTGAAAGGAATACGACTCGCTGCGTGGACTTCAGAGGAGTTATATGCTACGTGACGGAAAATCGTGTCGGCTGGTACTTCGCTGCCGCCGTTGCTCAACTTTCTCAAAATGTTAGAGCAGCTTTTTTCAAGACTCGCTAAAGTAACTTTCACCGAGATAGGATGGTTCGTTTCTATCGATGACTCGAGACTTTACTTGGTGTTGTCCTTATTCATCTAAATCTGATGATCTTATTACAAATTCGCAGCCATCAGCTCGCTATTGCTCGCGTCGAAGGATCGTAGGAACAATCTTTCGTCGCGAGTAATACCGATTACCAGGTCTCACCATGTGGAGATTGCTGCGAGTGGAGACCACGCTCTGTACAATCTTAGGAACTAAGATTCCTAATTCTTAACTCCTTCGATTCCCTAGTTCGACTCAAGCAATCCTCGAGACTCCGAGCAATCGATTTAGCTAAGAAAATTAAGGTAACGCGCGTGGATAGACGCGATGCAAACCGTACAATCGACTTACTAGGTCAGTTTCGTTTCCTCTAGCGAGTCTATTGCAAGAGGAAGACGATCGACGTGTTTCCGCGTAAAATCCTCTACTCCTTGCATCCCTTTGACAGAGCCAATGTCGGACCCGACTCGCGACGTCTAATTCACGAATTGCGCCGCGCCTGGAGCCAACAGGTATGACCCCGCCAACAAGTACGTCTAACAGAAGAGAGCTCTGATCCGGAGGCTATCGCAGACAGATGCGTCTTGCATCGCGTCTATTCTCGCGCGTTACCTTCGTTTTCTTAGTTAAATCGATTGCTTGGCGGAGTCAGAACTTCGTGTCCTTCTATTTCCTTCTTTTCGTACTTAGTTTCTAAGATTGTACAGAGGGTGGTTTCCACTCGCAGCAACGACGAAAGATTGTTCCAACGATCCTTCGTCGCGAGTAATAGCTGCGAACTTGCAATGAGATCACTAGATTTAGATTGACAGAGATTGCGTAGGTGAACTCTCTCGGTACAAATATTTTTCGGCTGTTTTTCCTCTCATCCGTGTATTTCCTCTCATCCCCGGCCAGTACACAATGGCCGGGGGCTGAAAATATTGGCCAAGTAGGCGTGCGCGAGGGAAGTGTCGTTCTCGGGCGAGTTTTCAAAGCTGCCGGGGCGTACAAAGCCTTTCAAAAGGGACGCCCGGAGCTTTTATTTCGTGGCTGAACTTTTCCACTGGTTTTTTTCACCCAAACGACAGCGAACAAACGTAAACGGACCCTGCAGAGATTCGAAAGCGGCTAGGAATGCGGTGTCGTTCTTGGGCGCGCGGAGGAATCGTAATCGTTGCAATAAACGTGAGAAAGTAACCGGGGACATTGTTGGGCGAACATTTTTCTCAGCGAAGAGCATGTTTGTCGTCGCGTATCCGACGTCGCCGCGTCCAGGAATGGCGGAAGTCGAAGAAAGTCGAGTCCTCGCGTGGTTGCACGGAAAATTGATAACTTCCGTCGAGGACGGACGTTCCACCTTTTGTCTGGCGACATACACTGTCGCTAAGAAATTTAAAGCAGTCTATATCTTCGTTGAAATAAAACTTTTTTTTTTATAGATTTATGCTTGCTTCGTTGACATTTCTTGGCAGTTGACGGTTGGCACCAAGGGGAAATAGATGTAGGGTAAAATAGACGATTGAGAAAGTTATAATTCTAGAAATATTAGATTAAGATTGCGACGAAGAATTCTTTTCTTTATACAGGATATCTTATATGAAATGTTGCATCTAATCAGAAGGGAAGATTCTACGCATAAAAATAGGTTGAAAACATACAATAAAGCTTTTCGACACGAAATCGCGTTCGCAAGAAAATACAGTTTTAAAATGTATACAATTCCACGTGGTCGCTTGATTCCAGTGCGCGTTTCTAAATCTACCTTACCCCTGTTTTTAAATACACTTTCATCCACCGATTAAAAAATTTCGTTATTCCATACGTAACTCGATTATACGCTACATGTTTCTTTTTGAAACACCGGTTTTGACGTTTAATCATTTCCAATTACACTCGTCAGTGATTACACGCTCGTGCAAAACGGAAAGAGGTCGTCGAAACAATGGGGTTGATTGAAGAAAATAAAAGGGACGTGACACTGAGGGTTGGTATTTTTTTTTTTGCCCCGTTATCGCGACAGCTTTTGTCGAAAGAGTTTTCCATTTGTCGCGGGAGACTCGCATTGGAAATGAATCTGCGCGGCGGTGTTTGCGAGCGCATCGGAAATGAATAATCCAACTTTCCAGCAAGGATCCCATTAGCCGCTCGGTTTTCACTTCCAAATGTCGTCCCGTGGCCGCGCGTGTGCGCGTTATTCGTCGATTACGCTGCGTTAACCCGCCACGAAATTTGTTTTCGCCGGCCGACGAAACGCGAATTAAGGTCGATATTTAGCGTTGGGAAATCGGTCACGGTATTATGCCGAAACTCGTTACAATTTGCGAAAGTACAGAGGAAGTTAATTTCATTTACTTAGCGTCGTTACATCCATTGCCGCGTGCCTGATTAAAACAAATATTTCATTCGGGCTTTCTGAAGCTGATATATCCGTAACGCGTGGAATTTTATTAATTAACGAAGCGGAGACTCGTGGGATACTCTCGATAATTTATAAAAAAAAAAGCAAGGAATACAGACCAAGTACGTTTGCGACATTATCGCGCAAAAGAGGAAGAACATTTAAATTCTCGAATTCATCGAATGGTTACGCTCTGTATCAAACGAAATGATCGTTAAAGAGAAGCCAAACAAACTATTGATTCTGTTCAAATAAATTGCAACGAGCCGGTGAAACTCTGGCAAATGTGCAAATATACAGACGGATGTTACGGATTTGTATAAATTTACAAATAATGTAATGAAACGGCTCGTCGTCGATTCATCTCTTCTAAATGCACGATCAAAGCATGACTCTTTTGCTTTTTTCCCTGAAATTTATCAATACTGTCGAAATAATATATAACAATATATATAATTCATAAAAGCGGTTGATACGAGGAACCTAAAAAATGAAGTCATTCCGATGATTAAAATTATTCTCCTATCGACGACAGATGGAAATACTTTCGCAACGTGGTTGGCGAGTCGTGGAACTCTATTATGGTTCAGCATGTTCGGTCCAGGGACCTGTTTATTGTCCGTTTTAACGTATGCCTAGCCGGCTAATTTCATTTGTGTCCCCGCGAGCCCAATCTGCGCGTCCATCGCGAACGCAATTATACGCGTTCGGTTCCTCGTTACGGATTTCGTTGAAGACAATATCGGCCGATGTAATTCGATTTCGCTAACAATATACGTAAACGAATGCGGCGGTACAACTAACGCCGCGCCGGAGCGAGCAGCGAACGCGCGAATTCAGTCTACCCAACTATGCAGAATGCGCCTCGCGCGGACGACGGAACGCACGCGTGAACTATTCATGAATATTAAACGGCTGGAAAGTTATTTTTAATATGTCGGTGGCAGAGATTAATCCCATCTTCCCTCGTTTTGACTAAACGGTTCTATTTTTGTTTAAACTGTCTTCTGGCGACGAGGTGCGACATTGTCGGCTGAAAATAGTGGAAGCTGAAGGAGAAAAGTAAAAGTGGAAAGGTATTTTTGATATTCGGGTCGTTTCGAATAATATTGCGTCGATAGAAAGGTCTAGAGATACTTCTTGGCTAACACCGATAACACTTTCGATCGCAATGATCGATTCTCGCTACTGTAATACACGCAGCTGAGGCCAATTCGATGAATCGGTAACAGGAGCAATAATAACAACGCGCTATATGCAAAGGAGTCATTCCTACGGTAGATTCGAAAAGTGATCCCAATCGTGATCGAGCGTAGATGATCGAAATGGCGCTCTGAATGTGAGGAGATTAGTATATTCTGGTACCAGCGCTAGAAGAAAACATGTTTCGTATTACATACGCGTAAACTTTGCAAAATTCAGGACTAGCTTTAATTTTCTTGGAATTAATTCGTGAAATAATTCGGGAGACTCGAGAAATAATTGTAAGGTGGATGACCGAAATGGCACCGTTTATGTAAGGAAATAAGTGTATTTCTGTACCAGTACCAGAGTAGCATGAGTTTATATAACGTATTATATAAAAGTCAATTAGCTCAAACTTTCTTAGAATTCCTGAAATAATCCAGAAATTCTCTTTAAGGAGATTACTCGCAATACGACGTGTCCATCC
Source organism: Hylaeus volcanicus (assembly GCF_026283585.1). Lineage (NCBI taxonomy): Eukaryota > Metazoa > Arthropoda > Insecta > Hymenoptera > Colletidae > Hylaeus > Hylaeus volcanicus. Next base: position 6,599,409 of record NC_071983.1, on the reverse strand, counting down.
CAATTTAGCCTCCTAAAACGGCTGTCGAAAGGCTGCGAAATTGTCCCAGAAAATAAAAAGGCCTCGAACCGGTCGAAAAGCGGGAATGTTTGAGTAAGGCGATAAGGCGATCTACGCGTGGCGCTGCGCGCGACGCAGCGCCGGTTGCGGGCGTCCTTTAAGGTCGGCGCGAGCCAACGACGCCAGAATCGCGCGAACCACTGTGCCAGTCGGACACGGAGAGTTTCGCTCTCGCTACGATCGGCCGCGTCGTGCAACCCTCGTCAAACCGAGGGTATATCGTGTCTCGTTTCGTCGCGTTTGTGTCCGTTGTGTGTTTAACGTCTAAAGAAAAAAAAAAGAAAAAGAGAGAGAAACCAAATCGATCAGTGATCGTCGTCGTTGTTTTTGTTGTTACCGTTGCTCCTGTTACCGATTCGTTGGATCGTCGAGTTGACCTCGACTGTGCATATATAGTGGTGAACATCGATCATTGTGAACGAACGGTGCTATCAGTGTTAGCCAAAACGTATCTCTGGACTGGGCTCGGGGGAGTTGTCTACCAAGGAGACCTTCGTCGGTGAGCAGAATTTTCGTGTTTGTTCCTTCATTGATCCGCGCTTCGATCGATCGACACCGGCGACCAGAGATGGACAGAATTTAACGAGAATTATTTAAATGGAAATTACGAGCCGAAAGTTGAATATAAACTGTTTATTAATGTATGCGCGTGTTGGTCGTGCCGATATCGAACTGGTTATGTCTGGTTATCGTGCTGCTTGGAAAATTGATAGAATTTTAATCTCATTCATATTTCACGATGAACTGAAAATTTAACGAAAACGAGTTGTTTTTTTGTTTATCTATCGAGTACGTTAGATTATCTTTAAATTTGTATTCATGTGTCGGAATGTGTTTTGTTTGCCTATCGAAAGACATCAATGATTAAACATCACGTATCTGATTTATTAATTGTTTTATGAAGCCTTTTCGAAAAGGAGGAAAGAAGAGTACGCGAGTACGTAATTAATTTATAATTGACGCAAAAAAAGAGAAGCGATACAGGCAGAAATGCAAAGAAAAACCTGTATTATTCGGATGAAATATTGCCCATCTCCCTTCAGAAACGGAGCAACTCGAGAGAGTATAGAAGAGATCGCGATATCTCGAATTGGTTCCCGTAAGAAGAACCTAAAGAACGTCGCAAGAGCGTGGATCAAGACAGCTGTTCGCGTACGTCGAGCGTCAATTGCATCCAATAAGTCGTCGACACGAACCTTGGCGCCATTCGTGTAATCTCGTTCTCGAGAACTCGCGTGGAAATTGCAACCTTTTGCGAGAACAAATATGGGGACTAGAAAAAGTATCGCTGAAAGTCTCGGTATTCGTATGCGATAGAAAAATTCGTTAAGCAAACAAACCTTTCTTCAGAATCCTCTCGGTAGATAATGTACAGCAAATTATTCGAGTTACGTGAAATAGGGTTAGTGCCAGGGACAGTGGTGGAATTTTATTAGAATAACAATGGACGTTTTCTTTTAACGTGAAATATCATTTCATTCTGTCTCAATTTTTTGTAATATTCAATTCAACGAATACTCGCTAAGAACATGTATATATTGCGTTCGTGTAATTTATTTTAAAGAATCGTTTGATGTATTCGATTGCTCGTTGGTTATAGTACTCAGAGTACCTACAATTTATTTGTCTAAAATATCAAACTATATTCGGTTCGCAACACAGATAAAAAGAAAATGTGTTTCCCGATTGCTTCGGACCAGAATTCAATCCAAGCAAATTATGAAAATGCAAAGAAATCAATGGATACAGTTTAGAGAATTCTAGTTCATAGCTGAATTTACGAAATGTTTGTACGTTCATGCTCCGAAACTGTTTCTGGCTGTGACCTAGGACAAGGATAACGGTTTGAACGTAGTCGTGTTCATTTGTTTTCGGTCACGGTTCCTGGAAACCTGTGGCGCTTCGTGGAAGCCAATCAGCCTAAGATGAACGTGGCGATTCCTTTGTTCGACAAATTGGTCGCGGTCGGTCGCGTGTTTACGCGAATTAAACGGTGCTGCGTGACGGCGATGTTTACAAACGTCGAAGTCGTCGCGTACTTTTGCCTGCGAATGATTTTCTTCGAGCTCGAGACCCTCTCATTGAGGACGAGTTACCTCGAATACCTCGGCGTAAATGAATTAAACGAATTAAAACGAAGTACATTTCCAAAGCATCTAAAAATACACCGTCGTATTTTCTATAATATGGATTTCCCGCGTGACAGGTGCGTTATGGACTATGCTTTCGAGACGCGTTGAATTTATAACATTGCGATTTATCGATACGTTCCATTGAAACGTTTCCCAGCGGCGTCGTAAACATTTCCAATCATCTTACCGCGCGATTCGTGCTCAGCGTCGAACATTGCCGGTTTCCAACAATATTAAATCATTTTACGAGTCTTCGCTTTGTTCGCGAATTAAAGGAAAGACGCGACGTAATCAAATTTCTTACAGAGATACTGTTACTCTATCAAAATTTAGATTCGACCCATCTCGAGCCACTTTAAAAGTTCCCGATTACTAACGCGACACTTTCGTTACGATTATATCAAAGATTCAAAGATTTATACAACAGTTGACCTCGTTTGTCTCGGTCTCGTTAGCTTCGAAACATTTATATTCCGAAACAAAAATGGATCTACGTCGCTTTCGTAACGAGTGGCTCGCATTTACGAGCAACTCCGCGACTCGATCGAAAGTTCGCGGCGGGGAAAAAAGATTTTCCAATCGCGCGCAAAAAGTGAGCGGTTTCGGCGAGTGTCGCGGAACCGGTATTCGCAGAAGGTCTTTCTGGATCGCATATAAAGAGAGGATCGAGTCCTCGATCCCCGTTGCGCATCGTCTAGGGACTCCTCGATCGTGTCGCGCAAGAAGTTGACTGACTCGAAGCGAGACCGCTCCTCTTTTGTCGACGTTCCAGATCACGTTCGACCGGATTTCTGAAGGACTGTCCGCTAACGTCGAAGGCTTGGCCGCGGTATCGATGTCCATTGGCTTATCTATCTCCCGTTTCGTCTCCTAACGACAGTCTTATCGTCATAACGCGCCCCTGTCGTCTTTGTACGGCCGTGTATGCACTTGTAGCTAAAGGTCCACGTCGACGTCTTTGGAGGAAATTTGCAACGACGCGCCCTCCGTCGTAAAGGATATCCGCTCGATTCGATCCAATCGCTATTTTATGCGACTCTGACCTGGTCGAGCATTACCTGAAATTAGAACGATGGTTATACATCCTCTTGTTGATTCGGGCTGCGACCTTCGCTTTAATTTGGTTATTCTTCTTCCAATTTTTCTTATTTTCTCACCTTTATTTTTTTTGTCGCAATTCAGGCGAGATATCTTTCCATAAATAAATTCAACGAATCCCCGAGAAATTCGACGGTCGTAAGTTCTCGTCCTTCGCTGTAAATCTAGAATTTCTGTAGCTCCGAACGTCCCAGTCCGTGGAATCTCCAAGTTTCCTACGGGTCTATTCGCGAATCAACAGTATGGCAGTTTACGGACTCTTGTCCTTCTTTTTACTCGCTAGTTATTCCATTCCTGTCGCGCTGTTTCTAAACTTTCGCCTGTCCAAACTTCCTTTCGCGCCGTTTCTGCTCTCCGCGCGGCAACGAGAATTCGTTTCGGTTTGGTAAATGTTCTTGTGCGTTTTAGAGCCGAGGTATAGAGTTCGCATAAATATCTCGGGCGATAATTAGGAGGACCAGCGCGTTGAGCGAGTAGTATTAAAAATAAGTTGGGAATGCACGTGAACCGAATCGATTCGGTAGTCGGCAGGTCGGCCTTTCATTTATTCGCAACGTTAAAACTCACGGACGCTCGTGTCTATGCAAATCGGCGCGGTATTCGCGTCGTCAGTCTCGTCTGGCTGTCGGCGGCTCTCCTTGGCCAGGATTTCGGTCAAAGGAAGACAAATAACGCTGAAAAGGCGTCGCCCGACGAAACACCTCTACAGAGGTTTCCTCGTGCGGCGATCTTCGATCCCGGAGCGTATTTATGCAAATCGTCGTCCCGTGTCTCGCCCGCGGCGACGCTTCGCTCGTGTATAAAGCGACGATCAAAGCAATTGCCGAGCCTGCAACGGCGAGAAGTCGCCCAAGACGACCGAATCCTCGGGCATTCTTTTCGAGTTGATCCTACGTGGTGACAGGAATCATTCTCGTCGCCTCTAGGCACCTAGGAAGATCCTCGGGAGGAATCCCGATCGAAATCGAATTTCGTTTCGCGGCGGACAACGGAGAACGAGCCTTACGAGTGCAGGAAGGAACGCTTCTTTCGATTAAATACGAGAATATTTTACGTGAAACGAAATTGTATAACGCACGAAACAATTGTGCATAATTCATATGTTCTATACAAAGACTGCGTACAAAATTTTGAATACTGTAGGTTTAGTATTAACGAAGACGAGGATCAATTTGAAATAATTTATTTCGAACTATTATCGGCCTCAGGGGCTGCGGTTATGTTTAATCGTAGCTGCAGTACGGGTTTAGCAATCCCGAGGTACCCGAGCTATAATAGGGAGGCTATCGGGCTAGAATAATAACAATAATTCAGGGCGATGTTTCGAAAGCTCCCGTAGGAAAATGCAAGGAGTAGTTGATTTTCCACAAGTGCTGGTGCAGAATATTCTATGAAAGGGACGCATCGACGAGAGATCACGTTCCTCGTGTCGAGCGCGTGTCGACGGGTCTGTCCGTGCGTGGGCGGTTGCATCGCGCTGTCTGGCGCGTAAACTCGGATGCACTCGGCGTGGCGGGGGCTTCAGCCAGGATGAACTTCATTGTGCGGACGATAGGTTGTATTCGATTGCAACTTGCAGGGAAAACCGCGCTTCGTGTTCGCGACGGGATGCCTTTTTCGATAGATGAGTCAGGATCACTGAAGGTTCGACGAAACACCTGGGAAATGGGACATATTTGGACATATATTTCAATCGTTTTAAATCAGAAGACAATAAATTCTAAAATTCTAAACATAACTGGTGTGATATTTTTTTTCGTTTATTCAATTCTGCTTCCAATCAATTTAGAGGTTAATTAATATTATTTATATTTTCATTTCATATACTCTCCATATTTTAGACAATTACGACATCAAGAAGTTTAGTTTCGATTACTTTCTGTTCACTGTCGCGTTCGACTCGATTCCAGCTTAAATTTAAGAATATGTTCAAACTCGACGAGAGGTTGGCCCATTGCGTGCACCACGGTTTGTTCGATCCTTCGCTCTGTATAATGTAATGGCCCGTTCGTCATTAACGTTACCATTACCATCATTAGTGCACCGCTGCGCACCACCGATAGGAATCTCTGTTTTCGCGTAAACGACCGTCGGTTGATATTTCATCCGCGAAGCAGCTCATTGTAAAGTATTGAACTCCGCCGAACATAAACGTTAGAGTGTATAACCAGCAAATAGACATTTCACGAGTAGCAATCCGATATCGTGAGTTATTCACATCAAATAGCCGGTGGACCAGCATCAATTTTGGACTAGCTCGTGTTTATCGATATCCTGAAACAGAAACAATGGGCTATGGTTGGAACGAAGTTCGTCTTCCGTTTCGGCGAGGCTATATGGGAAAACTTATGGAAAAGGAAAAGGTGCGGGAGTGTCCTAATCGACCTATCCAGGTCAATTAGTCGTCCCTCCTCTCCCTTGTCCGATATTATGACATCCGTCTATAGAGCTAATTCCACACAGTCGATTTGTATACTTGGCTGTAAAGGCTCCGAGCTAAAGCTTCTAATAACAGAACAGGGATGGATAAGTGCATTCCGCGGGGAATAACGCAACGATGCACGTGTAATGACAGAGTAAAGACGTTTGTCTACCTAAACTACTTTGACGGGATTGAACGAATGATCGATGGTAGTTTATACGTCGAAGCTTCGAGCAGGTTGAACATTTTTCATAGCGAAGGAACAATTAAATGATATTTTATTCCTTTCATCTTCTAGAGGGTGCCGTTCGTACGTTCTTCTTCGTAATTTTATTTTATATCGATCGGTGAGCCTTTCATCTATTTCGACAATTTTTATTCCTCTCCAAAACTACTACGTATTTTTACACGAAAAAAATTCTGTTGCTTCACGAGACATCTGTCAACGACCATACAAAATTTCAAACGAATATCTCAAATACTTTTCGTTCCGTAAAACTCCAAAAAGCGTCCAACTATTTCCGCAGTCATACCTCGTTAAACGATCCCTTTCTTGTACTTCCTTCCAAGCTTGTCTTTCTTTCCAAATTATTCCGGACTTGTTTACCGCCTTTCCTTTCTATACCACCAATTTGCTCACTCATCGATCACGCTGTCGTCGACGCGTCACTTTTCCCTGATTAATGCGAATTCCTCGCGTCGCTCGTAATAAACCCCGGAGCGTCGTTATTACCGTTGCAGGTTCGGACCGACGGTTTTCCCGGTAAAAGAGATGCTTCACTCCCGACGGAACGCTCTATTTTGTTCGCTTCCTTTTTTTTTTTTCTCCGGCTACGTGTAACAAATTTCGAAAGGGGCTCGACGCGCTCGGAACCGACGAGCTCGTTAAATATATTGTAGCTCGGTTCGACGCGGCCCGAAACAAGCACAAGTGATATCGATTAGCCCGTGCATGGATATAGGTGCGGAGGCGACATAACGAGCCAGCGGCGTGCAAGCTGTTGCATCTACAAGCGGTGCAGCTGGCCGCGAGACCGCGCGCGCACGTGGCCGTCCGTCAGAAATTGCCGAAACTCTTATACGCGCGCAATTGTTCCAGTTAAATCGAACGAACCGTTGCGAAATTAAAAAATAAGATTCTTGTATCTGGTCATCGAAACTTTAGGAGTACCGCTTTCCAAGGGGTCTTTTGTTATTTTATTCTCGGGGCAAAGGTTAGATTTTTCACACGGAGTATCGGCCTTGTTAGGTTCCATTGATCGAACGGACTCATCGAAAAGGCGCGCGTGCGTGTTTGCGAGGATGAATCGATTTGCGATAGCATTCGCGGCTGATGTGCAGGCATGAGACTCCATCAACGCTTTGTGACTTCGTCTTTGGGGATACCCTAGGTCAGTGGCTCTCAAACTCCTTCTTAAGAGACGCTAAACGGAAAAAAAATTTTTATTCTACCCGTTGAAGTAGCTTTTGTTGCGACTGATTTTCAAAATAATTACGTTTAGAATATTTCACTTCGATTCAGAGTGTTTCATATATTTTGTTTCAAGCGTTGACGCGCTAAATACTTCATGAATTTTCTTATTTTGCTTCGATAATAACTAGAACATTATAGTCAGACTGAATAAATCGTTGAGCGATTTTCATAACATCAACTTCGCTTTTTTCCTCCCCGTCCTCGGGACAAGTTGCAGAAGTGGTAAATGCTCCACGAACGCGATGTCGACAAACTTTCAACGAAATGAAGGGGATACGCGTGAAGGGGGTGGGGGGAATTATATCGGCGATTAATCATTCTTCGCTTGCGCAAACTCGCGTCTACCGTGGAGGCAGAGCTTTCGCTCCAACCTGACGCTGTACCAAAGAGGGTAGGACGCGCACTCTGAATTATTCAGTGGAACGCAATCCCGCTTAAGGAGAAAGAAAGTCGCGCAAAGAACGCAGTAGTCGATTTATCTCTGCAAGAAATGCACAACCGGGGAAACTGGTATCTATAAATCTGCTCGGAGAATAACTGTCTCAGAGAGGTGCTCGCCAGGTAAAAATTCTACCGATATCGAGAATAATAATCGTCGTTTAAAATAAAAAGCGGAGCTGCGGAGTATTATTTCAGGCGTGTAATATTTCTCTCGAAAATTGGGTAGGGAAGGTGTAGAGAATTTGAGTGAAAAGGTTGCTGAAATCGATCACGGAATAGTTTTAGTTCGAAGCGTTCAGACCTAGGCTTTGACTTCTCCTTTTCGTTCCTCTGTTTTTCCAATTATATTTCACCAAATAATTTCCCCGATATTCCGACACCTTACCACGCTATCTTTAATTGGCTCTACATGCTATAACGATGTTTGAAATTCCGGGTACGATGTCCCCCGCGGTTGTCGCGCGTTGGAAAGCAGTTCCGCAAAATGGGAACGCGCGAAACGAGAATTCAGGACGTGAGTGCTCCTCCCTCTGTGTCACGCTGCTCTTATGCACACACGTGACCATGCAGGCTCGTGAATCGCGTGGCGCGGAGTTTCGAAACTCCTTCGAACTCGTCCCTACCGGAAGTGACAGTCTCGCGCGATCGGTGACCGAGACGATACTTGACTTCAATGGAAGCTTCGCGTGGCATTAACGATCGCGTTTGCACAGCTGTTCTCGATACACGTGGGCACCTAGTTCCTTTTTCACTGGCGTAGATCATTCGTTACTGGATGACCTGTTGTTATACATGTTCATTTCTGAATTCAGGGAGTCGTGGACTTCTGGATCCAGACTAAAAAATTTGGAAGGCTCGGAACTTCATGTTTTATCGAGGAAACCTTAAGTAGGAAGTGTAGAAAGAAATGGGTTCTTAATGGATGAGGTCATCAAGTAGATCTTCAATTTTAGTATTTCTTCAGAATTTTTCTGTAAAAAATACAATTTCAAATACAGAAAATATTTCACCGGGATCGATGGATGGTTTTATCTGTTGTCTATTGTTCGAATAAAATTGTACCCATCGTCTAGCATGCGTAAAAAAATTTACGGAGCTAGGAGAATGGTAGGAAGCTGTACAAGGATTTCTTATAAGTATATCCAGAGTTTGGGAAACGGTGGAGGGTGGTTTTTCTAGCTCGAGAGGTTCATTTTGCGGCCGCAGGAGAAAAGAGACGAGTTTCGAGGCACGTGAAAAGGGTAATATCGGGCAGATTTCGGTTTGAGCGGTCGCTCTCCTATAAAACCTATACTTCATGCGACGAGCGTCGTGTATCAACACGTGGATACTTATCGGCGTCGAGTTGCCTGCTATCGGTGGTCTTGGAATACCGAAATGAAGTCGCACGACTTGGGTTCTCGGCGAACCCTCGGGTTCTCGTAACCAAATGTTATCCTCGTTATTGCGTTGGATTCTTCTGCAGCCGGTGTTCCTTTCGATATATTCGATCGAGAGCTTTCTTGTATCGCGAAAATTTGATTACTTCGGTGAAAGTGTTGCTCTTCCGCCATTTCTTTTTCTCGTTAGAAATTGGTCCTGCAGTCATTTGGGTGATTTAGGAATTTATTTCCGTTGGGGGTTTGACGATTATTTACAATTCTTTTAAAGGTATAAAAGTCTGAATAAAAATTGGGAATAATAGATGAGTTGGGTATCTTTACAGAGAGACGATATTAAGCGGATTTCTGTCGAAGAGGTACGAATAATAGAACGGATCTTTGAATTTTTAAATAGAAGGATGTCTTTTACGCTCGCAACGCGATACGAATTCTTCAGATTAGTAAGATGATACGAACTGGACCCTAGGAGAATCTTATTCCGTGAAATTAATGCTTATCGTATCGCACTTCACGCGACAGGGATACGGAGCTCTAATATACACGCTTATATTAATTTAAATATTACTACCAGATTGAAAATATTCTTGATTTTATAGGCTATATTAAAATAATTCTAATTTGACGATGACAGACGTGATTATACAGCTTCCTGTTTTAAATCACATAGTTCAATTAGATTGAAAGAATATTTCTTCATCGAATGTAACGAAGGCCCCTTCCATGAACACTGTTTCTGAAGAGGCCTTTCACCACTGACCGAAAAACAAAGAATCGATCGGAGATTCTTTGAACAGGATTTAGGTATGTAAGCGCGAAGTGCCCGATAACAAACACCGCCTCGATTAAAACTTTCAACAGAAAAAGATCAGTTGCGAGATTGAAGTACTACACCGACGGGGTGAAAGTTTCCCTAATGCGGGGAACTTCTCATGTAGAAGTTCAAAGGGTGCTTCTTCTGGCTCTCCGCGGCTAATCTTCTTTAATGAGCTTGCATTCGCACATCATCTGCAAGGAGGGAAGTCCCTCGAGCTCCTTAAATTCCAAAGACACCTAACGGACTGTTTTTCTTTAGTACTTATTATTAATTAGACTCCTTCGACTCGTACCTAACTCGGCCTAACTCGGCAAATTCATTCTTTAAACGAAGATTCAAAGCATAATAAATTTTTTTACACGGAGGTCAAATATTTCAGTAATACTCCGGCACTAGTTCTATTTGCAAAACAATCTTTACATATAAAAAATAAGTCAATAAATTCAACGAAAGATTACGCTCAACGAATCGTTAAATTCCAGTCGCACAATGTCGACGATTTCTCAGTGCATAAATTACAGAGGCTCCGCAACTAGGTCGAAAACGTTTAATTAACGAAAAATGGGTTAATACCGTGCAGACAACGTGGAGTAGGAAGTCCCCCTTTTGTTTCGGAAGTCGATGGTCATCGACTCGTTTATCCCCAGGCAATTACCTCTCCGTTTAGAATTCAAACGGAGTACCAATTACCAAACGGATACGGTCGAAGACGCTGCGTAAAAAGTGCAGCGAAACGCTCGTCGTCGGCAAACCTGTTTCGTTCCCGTCGAAAAGAGCGCGAGAAATGTAGGACAAAGCGATAAAGTAAATCATTCGAGCGAGACGATAAAAGCTCTGAAACAGTGAAGATTGCCGATATATTATTGCTCTTTTTACGACCATTTTTTTCCCCGGCGTTTGCGTATCGATTCCTCGACTGCATCTGAGCATCGAGGGCTTGATAACAAATGCATGGAGAACGGGTGGGGAATTTTCGAAACGGGGTCTAAGGAATGATAGCGATGGTTCTGGTTTTCTGTCGATTTTAGCTGTCAAGGTCGCGTTTACAATCTCACGAAAAAAAGCTTCCTGCTTCGATTCGAGTTTCGCTGAATTATTGATGAGGCTGTTTCGTGCACGACATGCCGTTCCAAGGGTGCCCGTGGTTTGTCTTCTGCTATACTTATCAGAGGTTAGGTGACCGACTGCAATTCAGGTGGAGGGCGCACTTTTGCGTCTCTTGTTTCATTTATAGGGTCGAGGGTTGAGGTCTTGCCTTTTCAGTACTCGTATTGTTCTTGTTTTATTAACACTTATCACGTTTGGCGGAATAAAATTAGAATATCGCACAAGTGTAAGGTTGGGTCTTATTTACTTTATTTTGATGATCAAAATTGAAATAGAACGTGTAACTGTAGAGTATCTTCAACAACGAGTTAAACGGAGCACCCGATGAAGAGCAAAATAATTGAAAATTTAACCAGCGGAGAACGATACACGCCATTACGATGAACCAGTAGGAACGTTAATGCTCGAAACGAAATTGCCGTAACGAATTTTTATACTCGTTCCCCTTTGTATTCATTAGCCGTACAAGTTTGTAATCTATTCTCGCTGGATCGAGGTTAGGTCATAGTAACAGCATTTCAGCTGCATCTCGCCTCTTAAACACTTATCTGCTCCCCGTTTTCCATTGTTTTATATTCGCGTAACTGTACCTCCGCGCTCGCATAATGGCCACGTTTGAATAAAACATGGAGAAAATAAATATGAGAGCCGGACGTACACGCGCGTGGCTGGAGGAGTTGTCCCGTGCCGGATGAAAGTGGAACGTAGGGAAATGCGATGCACCCGTCGTTACTTTCCATCGATTACGGGGAGCTGCCTCCATGCACGCTCGGCAATAACGTAATTTGCGGCTCCTGAAAGTGCATCGAGGCACTTGACGTGCGCACGACCCGTTGCCCCTGATGCACTTCGACGTTGCACCCGTCAGACTCGACGCGATTTCGAAGTTTCTTGAATTAGGTCGCATCTTTGCGATTTTCCACCGGTCCGGAACGTTGAGAAATCTAGCTTTTTATTTCTTTTATCGTTGAAGTATAGAGCGTTGGGAATATATTGCGCTTTTGAGAAGGTCGATAGCGCGAAAATTAGCGGGATTGTGAATTTTTATATCGGAAGGCGTATGCCGAGCTGAAAATCGGTAGCTAAAATCACGCGAACGTTATAGTTTTCGGGCGTAATTTATTCGGAATGTTATCGAGTCCGTTTATGCTCCGAACGTTCCCATTTCCAGCGTGCAAAGGTTACGCGGCAAGATGCATTGCAAAACTTATTACAGAAGGGACAAACTGGAACAAAGCGTTCCTTCGTAAGTCGTTATAACCGACTTTATTGATTTTACTTTTCTGCAAACTCTATGCCTTTTGATTCTAACCTACTAGCTACTTGGACTAGAAAATTGGGAGACTAGATCCAAATTAAAAGACCTCGATCGAGTAAATGTGACGAACCTATATCGCCGAGAATTCAATTTCTAATAATTCAAGATAAAGGAGTCTTCCACTCGCAGATCTTGTAGAACAGAAATTCTCTCCGCTTCGTCCAATTTCTGGCGTCATTGTGCTAAAGTGTTCGAAACGTGTCACGAATTCAGACAACAACGTCGTTGGTCGTGGAACTAAGTTAGGGCATTTTGCGGATGTACTTGCACATGTCGGGAGTGCAGGAGGTCTAGAACGAACGGTCTGTCGTGCATCACGAATACGAATGCGATCGTCCAAGAGACGGGGAGATTACGTTCACACATGGACAACAGGCGGGTGTGTCGTTGCGTCTAGAGGTCCGCGGGAGTCCTTATCAGCGTCATGCACACGCGTGTCTACACGTGCTGGCGCGACGATAAGCGCGACAAAACGTCACCGTTCCCCTCCGTCTCCTCGCGATGCCCTGGAGAGCCCCGTTTCTAATCGCTGGTAACACCGAGACCATCTCGTCAGTGTCCTTAGCACCTGCGTGTTCTTGACACTCAAGATGCTCGTAGGACAGTGCTTCTCAATCGTCTTAGGCTTGCAACCCACCCATTCTATTTTTAACGAAAACGTTTTCGACTCGGTACGATTTCAATTGAACAGTCCGCGACGTGGATACAGATGACGAAGTAGAATTGGAGTCAAGAACATTCAAATTAAAAAACACACTGCCATTAAAACACACAAATGGCCATCGCGGGTACGATTTATTTCATTTAAACCAACGATACCGTTAGCACGCAATTCTTGGTCCAGAAATTTCCCAATTCGATCGTTCGTTCCTCGCGGTACTCGAGAATTAGGATTCCCTAGAGGCTCACGTGGTTTGCGCTGAGAATCTCTGGCGCAGGTAACGAGAGTTTACGATTACGACGTAACTGCTTGCTCAAGAGGAAGGTAAGCCTCGACGTCCCAGGAAAAGTGATTGCACCTCCGTGAAATTTACACCGCAGACTCTGGTCTCTGCCAGCTGTTTGTTTTCTAACGCTTTTCGTTGCTCGCTTGATTACTTTGGCAGTTCGCAAATTGCGTACGCTGCGATAAGGAAATCTCCAGCACAGCGTTCCGAAAACTGTTTATATGAAATATCCGTTGGGAGACGTCGTAGACTCCGCAAGCATATTTTCGTAATGCACGGAGCATTAGGATCGTAATTGTACGAAATTTATTTTATTTTATATGCTCGCACTGTCTACGAAGTCTCCCGATATATTTATCGACATATTTTTCAGATAAACGAATCATATTTTTTAGAATTATTTATTTATAATATCCCATAGAGGACCGTAGAATCCAGTTTAGAAAAGTTAATTGTCTCGTTGGTAGTCAAGATAAATCTTCCAATGGTATTCATAGGGATTCGACCCAAGTTCGAAATTGTACTTTGAATTCCAAGTGGAATATTCCTGAAAATAAGGCCATTGGCGAGGACAGGGTCCTAGATCGGGGTTAGCAGGGACAAATTCCCTGTTCCTCGAGGTCCCCGGAGAACGATCTCGTCGCGGTTATTCGAAAGACACGCCATTCTTTACTTCTCCTCGACTTTGTAGCGCCGAGTTTCCGCGAAATTGCGTTTCACCGTTTCCTCGACGGGACCAGAACGGTTGTGGATCTTGTTCAACGTAACATAATTTTCATAAGAGAGCGGCGACACTCTCGAGAGTTTCGTTCGTCTAATCCGCCGCGAATTTCGCCATAAACAAGACGTTCAACCGTGGGAATGGGGTATGATTTGCGACACGTACGTTCTCTTTCCTATTTTGGCCATTGTTCGAGCTAACTCGTTCTGCAACATTTCCGGAAGTTATCGCACGATCAAACGTTTCCTTCTGACTTTTCAATCTTTATTAGAATTAGGTGAAAGTCGAACATAATGTTCTTTGAAATTAAATTTTCTAGTGGCACCACAGAAGGTCTTGGAAGGTCTTTCAAGCATTGTTCGGTCATTTTTAATGATGCACGATCTCGAAAGGACCTTGACACGACTTTAGCAGATTCTGATGCGATAATTGGCAGCTTGTCGCGTCACGGAGAACAATCGCGATACTTCCAGCGAGGTGCTCGACGGCCAATCGAGTTCGACGCCAGGTGCGCCGCTACGTGAGTCACTTTCCGCGTAGTGCATCCATTCACCTCGCTTATAAGACGTTTCAGACGGCTCGTTCGCCCGCGCAAACCGAATGAGTGTAGTTTACGTTCGAGCTCTTTGCGTACACGTGTCGGCGATTCAGGTACTGGCGCGCTTTGTTTCAACTTCCGACGTTTGAAGGCAGGTGTAGCAGAATGGAGAACCATTGGACTTGGAAGACGTTTCTTCTTCACAATTCGGTTGAATTCTTCTGTCAAATCGAGTGCATTGGTTCGTTTTGCAATGTCAGGGAAGTCACTTAGGGAGGCTGGAATTGATTCTTCATTGACATCTCGATGCACTTGTGAGTTTCACTCCGAGTGTCGCGAACGTGAAATTTGTCTATCTGTTAGGCGCAGAAATTATTTGCGTAATTTGAGTAGAATTTCCCATTACAATGAGTCTAGAATATTCCATATCTAAAGTCTTGGCTTGATGGCTATTACAACACACGTACATATGTATATGAAGTATTTCAGCCATTCAATTTTGTTTATTGTTATACTTCCAACAGGGTACAAGCATGATCGATTAAGTGTATCTCATCGGTGTATCTTGTTTTCTCAACCTAATAATGCACACAATTGTCCATGCAACATCGTTTCAGCAGTCGTTCGCTAAAAATTCGGAAACCGAGGCGCTTCAATTTCCCATTCGAAGAGTTTGGCAAACGAAATAAAGTCTGCGTCGCGAATTTGTTTAAATAGGGTCTGGATCCTCCCCCTGGTATATTGTGACCGCGGTCCTTTAGCATTTGCCGCGTAATAAAACTTTTGGCTCGTTTTCCACGACCAGAGCAAACGGAAAGTTTCAGCGCGGAAACTTTAATGTCGCGCGTTGCGTTCCGCTAGTTTCTTCCTGGCGACGTAATCTCGCAAATGGACGGGTTACAGGACCGACAAATTTTAAGCGAAATGTTTAAGACGGCACGCGACCGTCTTCCGCGGCTCGAGGCGTCGCGACGGAGAAATCGATGCTGCGTCGCGCGTTCCTCGCGCTTGTAATGGAGCCAATTCGCTCTCCATACTGGTTTGTACCGTTATGAATCAATACGTTGGAATTATGATGATTGTACGTCGCGTTGAGCGTGGCTAGCAATTTATCGGGAGTGATATCATCGTTGGAGGGGTCGTTTAAAAATTTATGGAAATATTCAACGACCGAAGGGGCAGTAGTGTATTTATTTATTTATTTTTTATTTATTTTCGAGGACGGCTTAGGAACTTTTCGGTGAAATAAACTGTTGCGGTTAAATGTCCACAAAAATGAAACCTTTTTTGTTGAATGTATTTTTTGCTATGAAAGAATATCGAACTCGCGTGTATCCAAAATCGTAAATCAACATTTAAATAGAAACAAGTTGGATGATCTTTAGAAAAATAAACTGCCACCGATTAGACTAACGATTATTGTGAAATAAAGTATCATTCCTGAAGGATTCCGGTTCGAACCTTATCCTTCATTTGCATAGGCCTTTCGAAACGTGACTCGCTCCACTCGATCACGGAAGACACCTTTGTTTCGATGGACGATGAATCAGCCAGGCAAAATCCACGTATCGGGGCTCATTAGGAGCGTTATATTCATGAGACGAGCGTGCAACCGGCTATCAGGTTGTATCGCCTAGTACGAGAATTACAAATTTCTGACGAACTGGGTCGATTGTGTTTAGATTTTATTTTGGGACGAACTATGGCAGCGATCCATAATAGTAAAACTCGAGGTGTGAATACTTTGAGAAAATATAATTATTCGAGTTAGTGTCGCGTATTGTCTTCATATTTAATGAAATAACAACAGAAATTTTATTGTAGCTTCTAATAACTTATCCAGAAAGGTGATTTTTAGCGTAACCCTTAAAGACGTGTTTTACATATCAAAGCAGCATGAACTCGCGAGATGACACGATGTTATAGTCGTGCTGGATCGACTCGTACGCTCTCTCAAGTGTAATAGAACCTGAAATTGCGAATCGAGACTTGTTACTTAAGTAGCCAATTGTCAGACCCATCTCGCGGGGAACGAAATTTTCGGAGCAATCGTGTTCCCAGAGCGTTGCATAGTAACGAACGTCGCGGATAGCACGTAGGAATATAGAAACTGTAACGCCAGTTTCTCCCCCTAATTGCCCTTATCAGAGCCGCGCCATTTGTTTCATCGTCCCGTTCAACCCCTTCAGCGGTCAGAATCGTGGGATAAATTGTGCCTTTTAAATTGATCTGTTCAAATCAACTTGGACAAAATTTCGGATCGTTTTCACCAACGATCGGAAACTAATCTCGAACTACCCGACGACTCGATTTTCGGAAAATCGAACTCGGAGAGCAATTATCCTCGGTCGCGTATGGCGGCCATTGAACGACACACGGAAGCACGAGTTCGGGAACCGCGATAATAATTCTCCGCCGCAACAATAATTCTCCGCTGCAAACTAACCCAGATTAGAATCGCCAAATTAATTAGTATCAAAAGCGCGACCGCCGTTTCAGCCGTCGAATCGATCGACGACGTCCTCGGGAAGGGTTGCGGGTTTTAGGAATTCGTTTTTCCGTGAAAACTCAATTTGCCAGAGTATAGATTCACGCCCATCCGCGGTTATCGTCGAATGGGCGCCTATCGATTCGCTGGAACGTTTCGAAGATCGAATTGCGCTCCGGCCAGCTGAGTGCCCATCGAAATTTCCGATCGCGATTGTCGACGATAACGAGAATCTGATAGAGTCGCGTCGATGAACGTATCGATGATCGCGTGGGGCATTCAGTTTTCGTCGAATCGATAACGGTGATTTTTATCTTCATTTTTGGAAAAATACGAAGAACATCGATCTAGACGTTCGGTCAGCGACGGTTTCTTCGCGAACGAAAATTTTCTAAAAATATCAACCCTTCGTTTAACTCTTTCCTGACACACAAAACTACCATTATTCGCGAAGTGCTTGTTTCGAGGGGTCGTTTTCCATACGTAATTACAGATAACGTGGCTCCAAGGTCCCCCCGACTCGCTCTTTATCCAGGTCCGTTCGGGTATAATAAATCTTAGCGATCCAGCGATCGAACGACGACTGGAAAATCGACGGATTTTCCGCAGAAGCTAGGCGAACGGTGCCACGCGTCGCTCGGAGTTGCGTGCAGATGATTTCATCCGTTTTACGTGAGTTTGCATACTCCCAAGGCCGACGAGAATATCCTGGAACACGGATCGTATCTGAACGCTGCTCGCGCGCGAACTTTTACAATATTAACGCTACTTTACGGCGACAAAACGATGAAAAAATAAAGGGTCGCCGAGTTATCGTTTCACGTAGTCGGAGTTTGCTGCAATATCTAACGCGCCGCATTTATTTTCACTGCGGGGTAGGTTGTTTACGATGACAGAGGTGTGTTAATGAAAATAATTGGCAGTAATGGTAAATCGAAGTAATAAGTAGACTGGGGAGTAAAATTTAAATGGAGGTGGTCTCGTATTTTAACCCTTTTCTTTATATGGTCTCTCCGATCGTTTACAATCATGCATCTTTGCTTAGAATTGTCTGTCATTTCCCGGTAACACGTTTCTTATTTATATAATACGTCTATTTCACTAGGTTCCATTTTCGTTGTTCAATTCTATAGTACGATAAAGAAAAATATGTGTTGCAAAGAATGTTGTCATAAAATAAATCTTTTCCATCGCTAATCGCTACACTCCGAAGCTGCACTCTAGCAGAAAATTACTCGACGATTCGTTGAATTTTCCTCTTGAAAAATATGTATAATAATTTCAACTCCGAAGCGAGTCAGTGGTACCCAAGAATTATTCCCTTCTCCAAACCCTAATCGTTCCGGATCCTCCTAAAAGTCGGATCCTCCTCGGAACCATGCTTCCTGCGACTAGCTAACGACCTTCCTCAGCCCTCCTCGTGGTCAGTCATTTCCTGGTCGCCATTGTTCGGCGGAAAGCGCGGGGTCGTACGCCTCGAACGGAGAAAAGTCATCGTCATCGCACGGATCGTTTCGGGGGCGGCGATGAATCGCGCCTTCCGCGGTTCCTAGCGGCAATCCATCATCGACTAGCAACGAACTGGGCTAATAACGACGTGTAAGTGTGGTTGCGTAGAAGCGAGCGTACCGCCGCCGAACCATTAGCAAATTGAACGCGATACGCAATTACCATCGGCGAGTGATCGAGTTCTCTCGCCCTTTGTTTACGATAGTCGACGACGCACAAATGGTATTTTTCCTATCGAAAATCGTAGACCAGTATGTGCAGGTGGACGATTTCAGAATCTTAGAGAAATGTTTAGGATAGATAATTTTTAATCTTGACAAAAAAAAAACAGATCGTAGATAGCGTTTAAAAATTTTACGAGTCGTTGCACTGTTTATATTATAACCAAGAACAAGAAATCGCGCATTATCTTGCTCAGACCGGAAGTTCCACCGTGCAACGTCGAGGCTCGATTCGAATGCAAGTCGGGAGACGCAAAAGTCGTGTCGGAGTTGCGTTATCGACCTGCGTCGCATATTTAATTTTGTGGGCGTTGTTCTTCGTAATCGGCACCGATACGGGAAACGTAGAGCTCGTTGTGGGCAACGCTGGAATATAGAATCCGGGTGACTGTGATTTTCCTTCGATTGCGCTATATCGGTCGAGTTCGAGTAGGCTAATTCCATCTCCATCGTCGCAGAATCTCGTGCAGTTACGTTGATGGTCTGGTCTTGACCCGGGGAAAAATATTTAGATATCTGCAACGATCCCAGGGCTCGAGTGTCGTTGAATTACAAAGCAGTTAGGGTCGGTTGTCGTTGGGCATTGATCTGCTTGGAATATTCATTCGGGTAAGCCGATGTCGCCGCTATTTTCGGTATCGCAGGCTACCGAGATTCATTTGCATGCGATCTTAAATCGATACCGAATACTTAGGAGCCATTGGCCCGTTACAAAGAAGATTTACATATATTCATTGGTAGAGTCAGCGGAGGGAGACTTGATGCAATAAAATTAAAGGATTCTGAGCTAGCGAGAGGCTCTATATTGATATTTTTTCGATGATGTTGTTGATGGGATGTTGACGACCCTTCGACTGGTTAATTAGTGGAATCAGACTGTTGTGAGCGAAACCTCCAGAAAAGGTGAAATTAAGATTACATCTGAATACAAACACTCGTAGTATTTTGTCCCAAAAGTTTTTTTCGCGACTTGCACTCAACTCAATTCAATAACGTAACACGAAACGTTAAATATTGCGTAAGTATTACTTATTAATAAAAGGAAAGAAACTTGCGGGACAACCTAATTTTCCTTCCCCTCGCCAAGGTCCGCGGAAAAGCCTACTTACTCCTGTTCCACGCGAATTCCTCCAACGTAACCGACGCGCCCCACGGTATTGGAACGAGTTGCACGCTCGATTTCATCCAGCAAAGTGCGGTATCAATTCGTTAAACAAGTAGACGGTCGTTTTTCACTTCCAACGGGTTGTCGATGGTGACGGATGGCGGTCACTTCTTCCCTCCCCCGAACCGGACGGAAATTTCGCAGCTCACGTGCGCGTATTAACGGCCGCGACAAACCTCCCCTGTACGCAGCTCGGCGTATTATTCAGCCCATTAGCCCCGCGATACTGCGTCGGGATTCCCGTTGATATCGCGTGTCGATGACAAATTATTTCTGAACGAACGAAATGGAACAACGCGCCCGGAAAATCGCTCGGCTGTCGACGGAAACCGATCGTGAAATAATCGGGAATAATGCACGGATTAAAAAACGATAACTACGAGCGTTTCACGGCTCGTTACTGCGCTGGGCCGAGATTTCTGTGAAAAGTAACGGGGGTGAATTCGAGTCGATATTGCGTGTCGCGACGAGAAGTTGCGGGGGTGAAGTTGGCGAATACATAAGGGGTGATCAGTTCTTCTATTTTTTGGATGTTCTAATCAATGAAAGTGTAAACAAATTTCTTGCGGTCAACGTTCTCGGTTAACACTTACTCTGGACCGTGGTTGAGGAGGTAGCTCCATTTCTTTATGGTTTCGAGGTTTGAACATAATCACGGATTGAAATCATTCCTTTTTTTTTGTGGTGCAATAAGGAGGAAAATTTGAAAAAAATGGAGCTACCTCCTTATTCCAGCACACCCTTCGATTACTAGTTTATATTATTTGCGAAATTAACAAGAAAATACGTATTCGTATGCACGTAAACACGTTCAGTGTAGTTAAATTAAATTGCACGTCGAGGTACGACTTCGCAAATGCAACGAATAAAATAATAATTTCTGTATTCTTACTCGGAATTACAGAATAATCGGCGAATAATTACCCAGTCGTGCGATATCTAGTTTACTATTAATTTCCCGGTTGCTGTACTAACTATAGAAATAAAATTGTAAGTGCACCTGCTTTCCAACTAAAATAATGTGTAATTCTTGTAGCGGATGGAATTACGGAACAATTAGCTCGGACGAGGATTAAGCCAACGTTCGCGAAATTCGTAGGTTCCGGTATCGGTGTGGAGACGCGAAAGGGTTGGTTCGGGGTGAAACAGGGACACCGTGTGTCGCGAAGAATGAAAAATAGTAGGGCGTTTCTCGGGCGCAGGTTGAATTCTGCAACGGGAGCCCGCGGGCGAACGCTGTGTTAATGCACGGTGGGGTAGTCCGCATGCGAGTCGGCGTATTAACCCCCAGGCATATTACCCACAATGCAGTTAGAATCTATACGTAGACCACGGTGACCACAATGGGTCAGTGACGGCGTCTACGTGCTACGGTGCCCCGGGAATAACCAGGGAAACGAGCAATTACCGCGGCTACCGGAGGGGCCGCGCGAATTTATGGGCCGATCCCCTTGAGCAACCCTTCGAATGTTATCCACCCTCCTGGATGGAATTACCTGGGCAAAGCGAATACGCCCGCGTCGTCCGACGGCCTCCTTACGATACATCAGCATTCCTACTTCGTTTCGCGTTAATCTCGATAGTCCGCAAGGATTTTCTGCTTTCCAAAATCAGGTGTTATCGTATTTTATTTTCGTCCACGTTCGTTGGCTTCCGCATTAATTATTAAACGATGCTTTTTCAAGCTAAATAATCGATCACTCGATTCACTAAAATTTTATGATAACTTGTTGCCGGAACAAGGACTGCGAAAAAGCTTCCTCTACACTTTATCCAATCGTAAGCTTCCACGCTCTGAATCTCACACGACAAAGGAACATTCCACTCGTTTTTCCAAACGGAATAAACATTTTCAAAAACTGACGCACAAGGGCGTTTTTCCAAAAATCCATGACCCCCCTAAAGAAAAGGTTCCCCAGCGCAGGATGACAAAATTCGTCTCTTTGGCTCGTCACAGTTCGATGTCGCGTGTCGTACGAAGCGGAAGTGGAAAAAAGTGCACCGGGAGCGGTGGTTGGCGAGGACAGATATTTCTGGGGCTCAGATTGGCACCGATGGCTTTGTTGGGGGGAGAGTTTTGTTAAACTCCGACCGAGCAAACATTTCTCGCAGTTTCCCGCACACACACCTACAGGCTGGTTACCATGGACAGCGTGCAATCGCCGGTTTTTAGACGTACGTGCGTGTGCATTCGAAAATGAGCTCGATTGTGCGCTGCGATGACAAAGCGGATACGCGCTTCAGAGAAACAGAGGTGCAAAAAAAAACAAAAAACAAACTGGACGAACACAGGGTCGACGTTTTCAGCAGATATTTACCACCTTCGTGGACCAATTAATCGCGAGGTTAATTTATATCGCATTTGCGTCTGCGCGCGTTGACATAAACCGTTGTTTGTAGCCAATTAATAAGCCGGGCACCGTGGTGTAATTATTTGCTGCGGTTTAATTGGATTCGAACGACATATTTGCGGGGTGAAAATTATCGTTCAAGTCGGGTAAACAAGCGTCGACGGTTGCCGGCGTTTTCCATCTTGACGAAAAATAACAACGAGAGGAAAAACAAGAGGGAATAAATAATCCAATAATCATTGCCAGTAACGCAAAAGTGTCTTCCTTTCCGGCGACTATTCTCTAGAAAAAAATGACAAATCGGAAAATGTCTCGATAACGGGACCAACTGAGAGACATGTTTTACACGATTCAAGAGGTTTCATCCCGAAAAAAGTACACACATGTCGAATCGAGTAACCTCCTCCTTTTCGAAGTGGGTTGAAAAAGAAAACACAATGTAATTTGCGAAACAATACGAAGCCCTCGTCACCTCATGAATCACTCCGTATAAGCACCGTCTGAAACATTGTGTTCTCATCAAACCTCCCTCTAGTCATCCCAATTATTTTCACGCGCAAATTAGTCCAATAACGACGAAGCTCCTCGGTACCGCTAATTATTCGAATCGTTTCGATGGGTGATCCTGAAAAGTTGAGCAAGAAATCTCGCGACGACATTGACGAGCGTTACACAGGGATTCTTTTGCACGGTGAATTCCTTTGAATCGTCGCCTGATGATCACGTCGATATCGATAGCGATAAAATTTCTCGATCCTCCAGGTAGCCTCGTCATCGGGGATATCGGTTTTTATTAGACTTTCGTCGCAGTTCCTCTGCAGATTGGCAGGATGGTTCGTTGGTCGTTTTGCCCGTCCGCTGCTCGTTATTAGCCGCCAACCTTTCGGAATATGATTTATCGACACCATCGTCCACCTGATAGGAAACCAGCTAGGTTGGTTTTAATTCGACTGCTTCGTAATCCAATCCGTTCCCTCGATTGCTGGGAGATCGGCGGGTGTTCCACGGTTAAACAAAGTTTTTCGAGGTAAATGGATAAATAATTGTAGCCTTCTTGGCCTCGGAGCGATAACGTCACGCGACTCTGCGCCATTATACGCTTCGAATCTGCTTCTGGGCCCTCCTCGGGCTATCGCACAGCTGAAATTAAAGTTTTATTTACTTATTCTTCCCTTTTCGCAAAAAGCATAGAACATTTACTTAATCCTGTGCGTATTCGTCGACTATCGTGGACTATGGAAAATATAAAAATTCCACTGGTTCAGAGTCCCTGCAGGAATTCGACATTTCCCAGCGTTTTCACCCTAGTGTAATACTATTCCACCATGCTCGAGCTCTTTAACCTTTTTCCTCTCCAATCTCGGTTTTCATCGCTCCAAATCAGTCCGTTTCGAATCGCGGCGTGTTAAAATTAAAATATCGTGCGCACCGTCGAGCAATTACGCGATCGATACACGTGTTCCTCGAGCGAGTACGCTCGTTGGAAAATCGTCAGGCCGCGAGACTGTCTGGAAAAGAGAGACTGTCTCGAAACGTACCTCCTTCTTTGAATCAGTTTGAAACGCAAATATTACGATCATGTATATTTCGATTTACACACTTTTGCTCTCGCACTCGCGTTTTATTATATTTTATTTTCGAATTATGCGATAGGATGCAGCGACGCAATAACTCCGAGTGAAATTTAATGGAGTAAAAGCATTTTTCTCATAAAAATATGAGAATTCTATTAATTTACCCGACGAGTATTTCGAGAAAACATTTTCACTTAAATTTTGTCTAGTTATCAATCTTAATTCCACTGCTCCAAATCGCACGAAAGAAGATGCGAACAGTCTCAAAAACTTATTTTCCTTAAAATCCTTCCAACCACACGAAAACAATTTCCCTCCAGATCCCTCGATACCCTTCTGCGCAACACGTCCCGTCGTTTCTCCCTAAAACGTCACCGAGTCCCTCATAAATAACGACATCGACGGATCCATTCACGAAAATTATCCTCGAAAACAACGTCGGACGATCCTTGAAGCGAGCCGTCGCTCGAAGGCGTCCGCGAAACTTGCCACGTAGCCGTAGCGCAGTCCCGAAATTCCCGTGAACCGGTCCAAAAGCCTTCGGGGCACCGGCGGATTCGATATCGCGGTTCCGTCGAGGCTGCCGTAGGTTCGATCCACGTGAATCAATCGCATCGGCCATCTTGCGCTGCATCGCTCTCGGCAAGGGCCGTCGTTCGTATCGCCGTTTGACCCCGAGACGAACTCCGAGATTGGCTTCGTTAAGGAAAGGCACGGAGCTTCGTCGACGTCCCCACACAAAAACCGTCGACGTTTGCATGCGCGTACGTACACGGTGTGCTTAATTAAACCGGTCAGTGTGTGTGCGCGCGCGATCTGCGCCTGGGTGCATCAATCCGTGTCATCGGTTCGATTGGTCGCGTGGTTGACAGGAAAACGGAGACTTTTGCGAGAGGATGACGTTTGATACGTGTGTTTACCATATTTGATGGTCCATGAAATTACTAGTTGGAATATAAAATGTGGAATACGCGGTATTTCGAGGCTTGGGATCAGTAATTATCGTGGTCTGGCTTCGGGTGAGAAATTATTTTGAGTATGCAAGTGAAGTGGTTCTTTTTATGTCGCATTAATTTTTAAACGTCGAGGCGATATCGCATGGTGGATTAGTTATGACATTTCCGAATTCATATTCGTTTAGCTCGTAGAGTTGAACTCCCATTCCTATTCAACCCATAGCACTCGAACGACAGGAGGCTTCAGGATAGATCCTACCTGCCACCACGTTGACAAACGTCGACAGTCGCAAATCCTCCGATCAAATCAAACTCTCGATCATGCCCGCCATTGCTCCACTTTCCTCCTCATCCACGACCATTAAATTCAAGCTCGCAAAGTTTTGATGACCGGAGAATTGAATATCCCCGTTCACAAAAATCGTCGCTGCGCGGTATAGACGGTGACTCGGAGTTCGCGAAGAAATTATGCGTCCGCCCTAAGTCTCTAATAAAGACCCCGAAAGTAATGAAAGAAAATGAGTTCCAGGCGGTTTCTCGTGCCAGGGTCGGATTACGCCCGCGACAAAGTTTCAGGATACGTTTCGCAGATTGGCAATTTTCGCGGGGAATTCCTGCGTCTGGCAAAACGACGCCGGAAGTCGCGATTTTCGAGGGAAATTCCTGTGCACAAAGTCCGCGCTGGCGCATCGAATACCGCGCGGAAAGGAACGCCGTGGCTCTCGCAATTATTATTGCCGTCGCTTTGAAACGCCAGGGATATACTGTATTATTAACCCGTTCGTTTCTCCGTGGACCGGTCCATGAAGTTTTCCGTGTTTTCCATTTTAATGCCGCGGAATACAAGGAACCGTGGAATCTATAAAAGCCTTGGCCGGCTCGATGTCGCTGTTCCCCGTCCTGGCCGGCCTCCAGCTGATATTAAAATGTATATCTCGCGCGAAAAAGTATCGAGGGACCAGAGAGAAATATGTATGGCTCTCGTAATTTGAATTAATCGCTACGTGTACCTTTTAACAGCACGCATAAGTGAATGTTAGAACTCATCCGAAGGCTTGTGAGTAATAATTATTATGGTTCTGGCTTTGCCTGAGAAATTATTTTGAGAATGCAAATAAAAGGATTCTGCGTCACATTAATTTTTGAATATCTAGACGATATCACACGGTGGATTAGTTATGACTTAGATCTTTGTGCAAAATAAAATCTCTACAAAAATTGAATCTGAATAGGAATGTATTTTACTCGGCAAATATAATATCAACTTTGCTTCCAAAATTTGTTTATATTATTGCATACCGTGTGCATTTTGTAGTTTCTTGCGCATTCAAAGTTTCTATAAATGCATAAAAATCCACATTTTAGTTACATTTCTAGATATTTCTAGATACATATTCGTTTAGCTCGCGAAGTTCCACTCTCGTTCCCATTCAATTCCATACCAGTCGAACTACATCGGACTCTTTCTATTTTAATACATATTAAAATAAAAAAATCCCCCTTTTAAACAATGTAACACACGACGTGTCCACATATCCCGCAAACTGTACATCGAAGAACCGTTGCAGTTTCCATGGCCAGTGCTCCGCCTCTGAAGCACCAGGGGTGTATTAAAACACGTTTCATTGTCGACCGTTCCCCGACCCCATCCCCTTTCCTTCCTCCCTCCGTGAAGTTCGACGTGTTTCGGTTAAAAGCTTCACACAGTTTCCCGGTCGCGGAAAAATCCGCCGATTTATAGAAGGTCGTGACCGTGCTCGACGCCGAGGCCTTCGGCCAGCCTCCGGTTTCGCGAGAGTTCTGGCCAGCCGGGAAAAGTTCCGGCGAGCGTGAAGATAAAAGCGAAACGATGTACACGCTCGTCGAGCGGCGACGCGGTGTAAACTTCGGGGAAATTAATTGCCAGCACGCCGTCGGCTGCCTGGGGACTTCGCAATACCGAGTCCGAAATTACGATTTTCTCGGCGCTGAGGAGCTTTCGCGATCTTACGAGCAAAATGGCGCTAACGATGGGACATTCATAATTTCACCGAAACACGATACGAACAGGGCCGAGGGAACTTGGTTGCAGGTTTCATTGAAGAACTACAGGGACTAGCATCTGCTTAGAATTTGCCCAACTGTATTTTTTGGTTCGGAAAGTTCGACTGCTTAGAGTTCTGAAGTAGTAGAAACCAGAACATGCTTTGAATCCGACCATTTCAATCTTTTAGACAGTGACTACTCGACAGTGACCTCCTCGACCTCCAAGACTTCCAGTGAACTAGGGACTAGAGTCTGCTTGAAATCCACGTACGAAATCTGAATCTTAGAGTGCCCTCAGGGGCTGTAGCGGTGTTTGTAGCTACAGTACGGGCTTGGCAACCCCGAGGTACCCGAGTTGGAGGGGGACCAGCGGACCCCAATGGATGAGAAGTAAGAGACACCGCAAACAGTATTAAAACAATACAGTCATGTAAGACGATGATAAGAAGAATGGAAATAAGCTAGTAATAAGTAAGCAGTAGCGCAATAACTTTGTATAATAAGTTAAGCACTTTAAATAAATGAATGAATAAATGAATCTTAGAGATTTGATCCTCGGGCATGCTCCCAATTTATTCCCTTTACCCACTTTTCTGTGTCCAGTACGTTCAAGTCCAGAGCGTCAAAAATTTCCAGACTCCGAAACCCCATCGTCTGGCCTCGTAAATTCTCCATTTCTCCTTCCACGCGTCCTGTTCCCTCCCTTCTCGTCTCGCGATTACAAACTTAACCGTCGCCGCCCTTACGAGCACTTAGGTGTTCCAGGGAGGAAGCTCCGGTAATAAGTGGAGATTGGAGAAAGCTTTATCCGAACCGAAGACTCCTCGGGCGTGAAGGGCCTCTCGAAATCGCCCTTAATTCGTTAGCTTTTTTTTTTCGCGCCAAGGGCACTCGAGACGTGTGCTTCTCCTCGCAGCTTCTTGCGACGATCTCTCATCCAGGTCGTCGTATTAGCGTCTGATGTCGTCCGGTTCTCCTGTACCCAGCGTCGTGCGACGCTTTTTATCGTTCCCTCGAAGACCTCTGTAATTCATTTAAGGAGACTGCGACGTCGGCTTTTTTGCTACAGAAGCTTCTTTCGAAGCTCATCTCGACGAGATACATATGACGATCGGATCCATACGGTATCGGTTTTATAGAAATATTGGAAAGCAACGCGGGGGTATTGAAATAAACAATTCGGAATATTCTTATTCACTTTTGCGGATAATTTAACGACTTGCCGCGAGTTCTCGATGGTTTCTCGGTAGACTGACGCGCAGGCATCGGTTTAGGAAGTCCCATCGAAACTCTAACATCGACTCGCGTATTCGCCGATCGAAGGGTGAAATTAATATTCTAACAGTTTCCTCGATATCCCCGAGACCTATATACCCGGTATAATGCAGTTTCCGCGAACTTACCGGCAACTTTCCACTCGAGAGACACTTGGACTTAATGGCGACGCTGTTTCCACTCGGAGTGGTTGCTCCGTTTCCGAATTTTGTTGGTCGATGGTGACCTTTGAGGGGGTCGCGCCCCCCAACGCCAGCGTCGCGACTTCACCGGCAATCATCGACACGTGTCGGTGCTCGAAGTTGGGAATGAAATTCCTCCGATGGCCCCAGAAGGGAGCCTGATCGAGCGTTAACCTAATCGAGCCCCGCGCTTATGGGAAACGACTGATCGGATCGCCCCTAACTCGCTCGTTTACGTCAGGTAACCTTCTGATTAATTTTCGACGGCACCCTTTCCCTCCCACAGATTGTTCGGAAACTAAGGAAGAATATCATCTCTGCGAGTAATCATTTTCTCTTTTATCGAATTCAACTCCAACATCGTCGAGGTTCATTTTTATTAAAATCCAGCACTGATATAAGGATTCAACACGAATAAGTATTTTTTCTTATAGTCTTCTTCTTATATCTGATCAGGGTTAAAGTACATTACAACAAAGTCTGACAACGGTTAATAAATTGCTACATATCTCGCTAGGTTTCAGTTGCACGTTTATGGCTCGAATTAGCAGCAAATTCATCCCGCCGTTCACGCTAGCATAGTCGAGTTGCGCGGTCATTTTTCATGTCATAACGGAGCTAGACTCTATCAAGGAACGAAATCGCTGGCAGGCGCGTCGTTGGCCGTCTCGGACCTTCTTTCATCGGTTTCTTGGCCAGTGACCTAAAAAACCACGATTTGACGATCGTGGCTCCCCCTTTATGGCTACGATTCGATCCAAAAAGTGCGGCCGAGATATTCGATTCCCAGAGCTGGTTGCGGTAAATCTCTTTCTAAGGAATTTATGTTGCGGAAACGGGGTTGGCCGGGGGTGCGAGAGGTCGCACACGCCAATTCGAAGATTAATGCAATTTCGACGGATTTATTTTCTTCTCGAGTTCAATTTACCAAAAAAAAAAAGTAGAACACGAGAAACAGGGAGAACGTTTCGTCGAGAAGCTACGTATAGATTATTCCATTAATCGCGATCGCATCCGAGATCTTCGTTGCTCTTTCGAAAACGCAAAAATGTTCCGGAAAAATTACGCGATTCCCATCCCGCGAGAATGTTCGAAAGCCATCAAGTTTAACGACGTGCACGGCAAAACTGTGCAACATGCGAAACCGCATTTAGGGTGCATGTTCTGGCGCCTTCGAAGAAGCCACGAGGAACGCAATGCAGTCGTTTACCGCCTGCAAGAGCGTATCGATGCTGGACACCGATCTGAATATTCAACGAAATAATACAAGCATCTTTGGTTATTTTAATCGCTGCATTGTTTGACGAAGGTTACTCGAAGATTATTCTTCAACGAGTCTCTGATCATCCCCTGTACACATGTTGCGAAATCTAAAGAAAAAGAGACTATGTCGCTTGAAAGATGACTCGCGACCTTGAAAGGACCTCGAAGTGACCTTAAAATAGTACATAGAACAATATTTCTTCCACTGTGATATTTTCGTCTCTACTATCGGTTTATTTTCTCTAATAAGAAAACGGAGTACGATTCCTTCCTTCCACATACACTTTACTATCTCGCGGAATCGCTCGAAATATTCGAGCCGTCACGATAAGTGGGACCCTCGACGTTATTAACGACGGCATTTTCAAAGCGCGGAGCAGCCAGTAGAATCCGATCTGATTTTCCGTTTCTCGACGGTTCCCTTCGCCCGTTATTCGCCGAGGACTCCCTCGGAATTTCTTTAAGGACGCCACCTTTTTCCAGAGGGGCTGTCGAGCCCGATCCTGGGAAGGTTATCGCAAATTTTTCTCTCCGGCGAGTTTCGAATGCCTGCTCCGCGCGAGGAGTCGGAGAGAAGAGCCAAAGCCGAGGAGATTGAAACCGAAAGGAACAGGCTGAATCGCGTTCGCACGGCCCTGGGCAGACTATACGCATCGTGTGCAACGCGCATAATACAGCTCGACGATGTCTGAGAGCACAGAGCATACCTCTATTCCCTCTCGACAGAAATGGCTTTGTACGCTCCCTCGACCCCACCCCCGTTCCCCGGCTTCCGTTTTGCCTGCTCGACCCTTTGCCCACCGTCGTCTGAGCTGAAACTTGTGTCGTCCCTGCGTTCAACCAGTCGTCGATTCGCTGGCTAATTCGCTCGGGGCTAATATCGAATACGGCCGGGTCAATGAAGTGCGATTCGGTGTACGTTCCCAATGCTGGGTCGTTTCTGCGTCTTCCGAGACCACCGGTCTTAAAATATCTACTGATAGCTATCGCGTTGCTTGAAACACCCCGTGTAAACCAACTGACCATAGTGGACTCGTTCTCAGCCTGACCTCTTGAACGAATAAATTCAAGAAAAATACCGCCTGTTCGTTTGTCTTCTTTTGAAACAACCTGTACAGATTCATCCTGCACACAACTGACCGTGGTAGACTCATCCTAACCGTACCTAGCTTATGTCTGATCAAAATAACTCAGCGACCATGCACCTTCCACTTGCCTTCTTTTAAAGGGACCTCTCCTGCTTCGCGACGAATCCACCTGACCATTGTAAATACATTCCAAGCTCGCCTGTCTTATGCCCGACCCAATCAATCGAGAAACCGTCGATCTTACATTCCAGTTAATTCTCTTTTGTCCGAATCTGTACCAACGGTCTTGTACCAACCATCCAACCCGTTACAGTTTCGATGCCTGCTCACTCTAATTAGCCCTACGAACAAATTCAGCCGCAAAAAAAAGGGCTATAAAATTTTAATTACACGTCCGTGTCTTTGTGCATCTTGCTAGGCCGCGTGGTCGTGCGTCGAGTGGTTACCGTCCGCAAAAACGTGGACGCTAATGGGGAAAACTTTCGGTTCCGACGCCGGGCGTCGAGTTCCCGTTGCGTTTCCAGCCCGGCATTCCGGATATTCGTGATTATTTTTTGTTGCTCGTCCCGCGCCGCGAACGGACCCCCTACAGCACGAGATTCGAAGTGCAAAGTTTCCTCCTTTTTTTTTTTTCGTATATTTGTTCAGCAACGGTGGGTACAGTTGAACGGGCTAAAAGCATCACACGGGATAGGGGGTAATTGCAATTTATAGCTAACCCGTTTTTCAAACATTTGTTTCCTGTGTCACGGGGATTCTCTACCCTGCTTTCCCTGAAGAAGGAAATTGGAAAAATGCGAGCAACGATGTAGTCGAGTCAATTGCAGTTAACTCGAGTGCAAAATTATTTTCAAGCGCTACACCCATGAGTTGTAATTACACTCGAAATATTGGACGTGTCTTGAGCTGGAATTAAAATTGTCTTCGGTGGTTTTCTCGATTCACCGGTTCGAGAATATTTCGACTTGGACTGTTCGATCGCTGGAAGTATGTTCGAAACGACGTATCGTTTGTTCGAGGAGCAACTTCGGATCGATACCGCGATCGGGTTCCACGCGAAGCTCGGTTTTCATTCCACTTCTCTTCGAGCAAAGTTCACTGGGAACGCATCGGTTATGATCGATATAATCGTATCAGCGTCCTAAGTAGTCCATTACTGGCGCCATAGTTTGCGTCACCCGCTCGAAGATTCTACCGTTCCCTTTAACGATCCTGCTGACCTAATTAGTATCACAGAAGGGGTGGATTCGTCGTCGGTGTAGGTGAAATTCGCAGCATGTCAAACGGTGTGACGCTTGCTCGAACCTGGTACTCTAAATTCTCTGCGTTCGCATAGTCCACGTTCGCAGTAGAATGAACCTCGGGCCTCGTACCTGGTCAGACAGGCCAATACCGTCTTACGGGCAAGCATTTAACGAACGTAAATAACCGTACGATAGTAATCGATTTATATTCTTGCGTATAAAGTCTTTATCAGGTCTGGGTTATTGTTATATAAAATTATAGAAGAGGCATACCGAATATTAATTTCAGTTTTCAATTAACAAATGCTGACTACCTCCGCCACGGTTGTATATTATATAACATATAATCCTGTACCTTACCGTAACTCTGAACTTGACCCAAATTATAAATCTCACCATCTACTGCAAATGCACAGTCG
This sequence comes from Hylaeus volcanicus, assembly GCF_026283585.1. Taxonomy (NCBI): domain Eukaryota; kingdom Metazoa; phylum Arthropoda; class Insecta; order Hymenoptera; family Colletidae; genus Hylaeus; species Hylaeus volcanicus. The sequence continues at coordinate 6,567,195 of NC_071983.1, read as the reverse complement.
CGATTATTATTCCAAATATAGGTCCTCCAATTTGTACACGAACGCAAATTAATTTCCATCCAGCGATATCAAACACGCTTTACACAAAATTTACTCGTTGGAGGGGACTCGATTCGAAGCACGTAAGCGATACCGAAGCGCTGTCTATCGTACTTAACACCCTCACCCTCCCTCGCGATGCATGCGTAAAACCCTGTTTCCCGGCACGTAATTGGGACTGAATATTTGATCGCGCCAAACTGCGCAACCCCGACGAAGGTAACTTGCCCTGGATTTGCAAACGCGTCGAACGATTTTCCGCAAAATTTTTGCTTCCCCCCAGTCCCCTCCCCACTCCCCCCCCCCCACTCCCCCTCCGGCTTGAAATCTCGTCTGCGGGTCTCGCGGTTGCTGAATTCGTGATTGCTTTCGCTCGTTTGCTTTGTCGAACATTAAGTTTCAGGGTGAAGGGATTACAAATGCAAAGTACCAACCTTCGTTTGCCTTTCCACTTACTTTTCGTGTGTTTTAATCGCTGGGACGCAATTTTAAACGTCGGAGAGCAATCTCGAGCGTTATCTCTTTCGACAGGATCTCGAGGGAAATGTGTTAGTCGATCTATTATTTATTCGTGAGCTCTCGAGCAGGTTGGTCTTTGGTTCGATAATGTTTTGCGCGATTGGAAATTTTTCTTGCCGAATGACGCTATATTCGAAAAACTCCAGGTTTTGATATCTCAGAATGTATAAAAACGAATCTTACTAAACACGTCGTATGGAGAAAAATGTACTTAAACACACTAGATAGAGTATATATACCTGCGAAATAATTACTACCGTTTCTTACTTTCCATTATATATCTTTCTTTGAATTATCGCGAAACGTACCAATACCATTTAGTCTCGTTCAGGGCAATTCTCGAAACCAGTTCGTTAACTCGAATAATTCTCCTTCCGATCGTGTCAAAAAATTAACCCCCCGTTGATCGAAGGGTAAAACGGAACCCGGGGTGTTCTTAGCGCAAATTCGCCGGTCTTTTCACGGCCATTGTTCGCGCACGTCCCACGGTGTTGTCAGTTCTTTTTTCCGGGAAGCAAATGGAACGACGATCGCCATTGTTCTTGGCGATCCGATCGAACTGCCTCGAACAATGCCGTCTACTAAATCGAATACGAGAAGAAGTGTCTTGCGCCGCGCCGCCCGACGGAAAACGCCATTATTCCCATTCCTCCGCCGCGACCTCGATTCGCTTTCCCTAAGTCGTTTTCTCGGGATCCAGCCGTGTCTTTGATGCGAAGAAAACGAGGGCCGACTTCGGGGGAAACGAAAACACGGCCCATTCAACTTCTCCCCCCTCGTCATTTCCTTCGTGACGGTACTCTTTCTTTTTTTATTATTTTCTGCGACACAGATTCGTGGGTTATTTTTCATTTTGAGGACGGCATTCTTTTAGATATTCGTTCATTTTTAATTTCTTCTGCGACATTCGATACGATGATTATTTTACGTCTTCGTGGCACCAGTGGTAGCGATTCCTAAAGAAATTCGCGTTTGTTTCGGGGTAGTATTTTTTTTGCAATACTCCTGACGGTAAAGAAAACGAGGACTGTCTTCGGGGGATTGAAAACAGAGCCCATGCTTTCCCGTAATTTCCTCGATGACAAATCCGTCGACCTACAAACTGCGGGGAACTTTCCACTCCACCTATCGATCACGCGAAACTTTGCTCTCTAATTTCGCGACGAGCCTCGGCGTCGTAGCTGGTGTCCCTTGTGGAGCGTTGTTCTTCGTGTCACGATGCCTCGTGTGATGGATCTTGCAATTATTATTATTGGGGGAAATTTCGATGCTTGCGAAGAAAATTTAATTATGGGGCGAGCGTGAGCGAGGGATTTACATATTTTTATTTACGTCCGAATTTTTCTCGTTTAGCAACGAAAAATTCTTGGTTTCCTGTTGATAGCGTTTGAGATAATGATACGCGAGTTCCAATCAGCTCGTCATCTTTAACATGGACCTTCGTCGAATCCTTTCCTCCCTTCCAGCGAGTCCGTCGCTGAAATTCTTACTTTCCACCCAGCCTTGCCCAGGCTTTCGCAGAATTTATAATCCCTCCTGCAATCTTAATGTTCGTGCGCCGGGGTAGCGCAAGGGAGGTAAATGGAAATTCCTGTCCGAGAAACAGAATTTCTGAACGAAGTGAACGCTGAAAGGATTCCTTACTTGAATTTGCGACCAAGAACCCCTGGTTCTTGAAGGGACACGATGGTCGTCGAAAGAGTAAACATTTTCTTAATCGATTAGGGGTTGGAAGCATCCGTGGGAATATTTCTTCGTACAAAAAGAGCCGTACATGTTCCCTTTTAATACTTGTGAATAACTACGCAAAATTTGAAGATCTCATTGTGCTTAGCCTTTGCGAGAACAATTTTCAAAGACGTCTTTCTCAAACTTGACGAGACTCTAAGAGACTCTTCCTAGTTTGACACTCGGGATATTTTTTTCGCGAGACTGATTACGTCACCCGTCACGTAAACTCAGCATTCCTATATACAGTTCTGCGAGTTCTATCCGAATGAATAAAGAAATATCCTTTCTACCATCGAAACGGACGGCGAAAGCTTCGATGTTTCTTCGTTCCGGGTCGCTGATCGCTGGGGAAACGGCGGAAGATCGCGGTAGTAATCAGGGCGAGAGACTCGAGAGCCGACGCGGGTAGTCGGCGATCCAATGTAAACGTAATCACCGTGCCAGGATTTTCCGTGAAACGTTGGTCCGCCTTTGATCTCGGCTCCTTTCGAGTCGCGTTCGCCAGTCGAGGACGACTAGCCGCAGGTGGCGGAAGGAAAAATCTGGCTTCCGCGTAGCTCCTATTGCCAAAGACATCCCCGAGGGTCCATTAACCTTCTGCGGGGTAGTGGTGGGTGCGGGGTGACGGGGAGGGGGGAGGGAATAAACAGACGGGAGTTTCGCCCCGAACGAGGGGAACGCTGACGGAACGAGGCCGGGAAAAGTGGAAGGAAGGGATTGAAGAGAACTAAATGGAGAAGGGAGGGGGGAGGGGGAGGGGGAGGGGGAGACAGGCAGTTCGGGGTGGTGATGGCGTGTCTGGATATCGATCCTGGCTTCCGGGATGTTACCATCGTGGTCCCTTTGCGTGCGGACGCGCGGCCCACTAAGCCACGCTGTGTGCGTGCCTCTGACTCGTGTCAATATACGACTTGGGCGAGCACGGCTGGCGAAACTGGATGGCGAGGTTACTCCTTGAGCGAAAACGAGGCGAAGATGTGGTGTGGAGGTTTTTTATGGGGGGCTTCGTTTCCGAGGGTATCGACGTTGAAGTCCGATTGGGGCACGCTGACTTGGAGCGAGCGTCTGACCATTGCTCGGTGATGACCAGTGACCAGTAGATTCGCTTCGTATTCCTTGAAAAACAAAATTTAAAAGAACCCTCGGAACTGCTCGAAAGGTATCAAGCTCTCTAATCGGCCAAGTAGAAAGGGCGAGCAACGGTCAGACGCGCACGAGCTCCAAAAGTTATTTAAAATTCTTTTTCTCGGGAACGAAGCCTCCTGTACAAAAACCTTGCTGCACATATTAAACTCATTTTTGCACGAGGAATCACCCTATCGCTCGGCTGTTCCATCCACCCTCGCCCTCCCTCTATACTCGCATGCTGAAGACGTGAAAGAGCAGCACGCACGTGGTTCAGGTGTGTGCTCGAGTTCATGCTCCGCGAACGTGCCGGATGTAGGCCCTCCGTTGTTCTGAAAGTTTCTCGGCGAGTTGATAGGACCGCGGAGGGAGAGAGGAACTACCGCATTTTGCGACTGTCGGAGGGTTGAGTGACGGTGTCTTCTCTGCGACACGAGCGATATTGTTGTAGGATTTGTACGCGAGGGCTGTCACGGGGGGAGAAGTCACAATAGCAGTGCGTGCATATACAGCTGCTAGCAAACACTAAATCGAAAATCGATTGCAGCAACTGAATTTACCTTGAAGACATTCATGGTTTCGCTTTTGTTTTCTCTAATCGATTGATTCCACTCGTTGCAACGGGAAAAGTTGACTCGAACCATTAACGACGACGTCGATTTTGGTTTTCAAACTCGAGGATGTACACATACTCGGTACAGAAGTATTCAAGTGTAATTAGGCAGGTTAACGCAAAATTGATACGGGCACACAGTCGAATAAAATTGTTGACAATAGTTTCGGAAACCTTACTTCTTCGATTGATCATCTTCACCTCTTAACATGATTTCGTTGCTCCAAAATACAATTACGTTCCGAGATCGAACCACGTTTCTATAAACCTTCAATCTACTTTTTGTCTAAACCCACCAGCTGCCAAACTTCTGTTGTCAGTCGTTGAATACAATTACCGTTGTTGGCGAAAAGCACCCCTCAGCGAAACTACGCATGACCGACGAAAACTCCCGCAGTTCGTACCCCTTAAAAAGCGGAGAAGTACACATTTAGACGGTCGTCTGTGCGCGCGATCAAAGGTCAGATTCTAATTAACCACCGGAAAGCACGAAGATTTAGTTTCGCTCTACCTGAAGGCCTGGATGAAGGGTAGGTTTCTGGGAATTAAACGCAAAGGACGGTTACGTGGCACGCGTAATTAAACCTGACGTAAATCCAATGCGAGTTCGCGGGAGCCAACAAAATTTTTAAATAAAATTTCCGTCCGCTCTCCCGCCTTTCCGGCGATACAACGATTCGCTGCAATGCTACGCCAGCGCGAACACGCTCCGCTCGTGCGTGCGTTTTCGCCGCTCTACGCGGATTTCATACTCGCGGACGCATTTTACGGGAACAATGCGCGCGAGACCGAGCAGGAATGCGGAACAAACGCATAACAAACAGCTGCGACTATTCTCACGGGGCGTTGCTTAGATTTTGGAGCGTTTCGTTACCTACCACGCTCGGATCCCCGATTATTCTGCTACGAATTGCTGGCATAAATTCTCCCTGAAGGAGATATTTGTTTTCGAATTTGTTAAGCTTCCTCTTGTGGTTGTACGAACTTTGGCAAAAGGGCTGGCGGGTGATCGAGTAACAGAGAGTTGGTGCTTTGTCGAACTCTATTGTGTTTAATTCAATAAATGTTCGTATTCTATTTGGGGTTTTATTTCGTATTTTTTCCCGCGTCTTTTTACATTCTATTTCCGTCACGTATAGAAAATTGACGCGTATTTTGTATAAAATTTTCGACTCTACGTCGGAATATACGAAATATACGGGTTGAGAGTTTCTTTGTAAAAACGTAATTCTATTCGAATTGTACGATACACAATTAATTTCAAATTGCACGGTATATAATTTCATTCGCGTTCTACGCAGTCTGGAATTAAATTTAAATTGCAAAGCATATAATTTAATTCAATTTAAATCTCATCAAGGCTCGTTAATAAATCCAGCCTCAGACCAAATACGCCCAACAGGATTGAATTGGACTAACCAGCGCATGATCTCAAAGGAACGTTTACGTACCTTCCTGTTTCCTTGCGGCCTGACAAGTTCTCCCGTTGTTAATTCCGTTGTTCTCGAACACCAGCCCCGAACTCCCATCGGTTTAACGATATAACGCGCTCGAGGACTGCTCGGTCGTTTTTCGTGCTTAAGCCGCATCGGACAAATTGCCGAATGCACGTGGCATTAACACGGTAATTGACTGCGTTAGCCGGTTGTACGACGAGCGTCTCGAGAGGATTTCTTAATGAATCGTCGCTCGAACGGTCTGCCTGCGCTGCGAAACCGAGCGTCCCGTGTCTGCTTCGAACGCAAACTCGGGTATTTTTAGCCGGTGATCTTGGATCTTTCCTAGTCATCTCTCTGATTCAATCGACGACACCAGGGATTCTCAGCTGGTGCTCTTAGAATTTTTTATTTCTCTCTTGGACACACAGATTCTCTCCCCCCTCCTCCCCCCCCCCCAAATATATACACAGTTTGAATGATTATATCTTTAGCCTTTATTTAAATTACAAAAGAAAAAGAACAGGGTACATATTTTTTTGGGACACCCTGTATCGAATGTTGTCTTAAAAATGTTAAATGTGAGCGAGTTACTCGATTATGAATCTTGTTAATGATTAAAAAAAATTTTCATTTTCTCTTGCTTCATTCAACGATTGAATCAAGAGTTAACAAAGAATAAACAAATCATCCCCTATCGGATCTGTGAATGTTTGCGTGGCAACTGTTAATCTAAATACGGCTTTTAAATTCAATTCTTGAAACAATACGTGTCTCAGAAGTTACGGAGAGACGTCTGTTGTGTTGTGCGCAGAATGCGTCTGACTGCAGACAGTCCGCTGTCACTTACAGTGTCTGCCTCGGCCTCCATTATTCCCCTTCGTCCCCCTCTTATACGTTAGTCGTAGAACCATCAACTGGTTCTCGTTGTACCTTACCCCATGGCTTCCGAACGTTTAAAAAATTAGAACTACAGCTTCGCGGCGTAATCGTTCGCGGACTCGTAAAGAAAACGTCGAAAATTCACGACGCGGTAGCGTCGTAAAATGTCGGGTCGCGGTTCTCGCGTCGTCGGGGTGTCCTAAAATGAAATCGCTCACTGGAGAGACGATAACCTCGGTTTTCATCGACTTGGCCACTCGCCAAAAGAACCTGCTTTAATATCGCGTGACACGTACCAACCCGCGTGTATGCACCGCGGATCTGGAAGAAGTGCGCCGTGAACGGGTCGAGTTTTCGTTCCGACAGAGACTTGAAATATTACGTCGTATCCGTGTTGCAAACTGTCCGTTGTCCCACATCCTCTTCGATTAGCCATTCTTCTGGCAGTGTTTCGATCGTTTGCTACGCTCGAGCCACGTTCGACTTTGCATCGTTGACTACATTCTCCTTATAAAACGTAATTTCTCGCGTGACATGCAGGAATTAGTTTCGAGAGAACTGGGAGACTGTATATGCTTTGAGAATGACCTTAAAAATTTTCATTGCGGTAGCTCAAGTGTTTACAAAGTAATTCATTGTTTCCTACACGACTGCATACGGTTGAGATACCAATACATACAACCATCGATCTACGTATATGTATCTATTAACAAAATTTGGAAGAGCGTTGTCCTGCAAAAACTCGTAAATAATCCAAATACCGCTTATAGACAGTTGTTTACCTTACCTCGAATGAGAATATCGTTTAAATTGTTTGGTCGTGGTTTAGATCGTCCCAGAGAATTGAAAATTGTGTATATAGCTATGAATAAAACATCCCGAATAGAAAATCGAAGCTCGAAGCTTTATAAAAAACCCCCGGCAGGAATTATGGAATTTTTATAAAGCCTGGTGCTTTCGGTTCGCCAATGGTCTCGAACTTCCGGATCGATGACGCGCACAATGCGTTCGAGACGAGTTAAATCGCAAAAGAGTATATCGTCCGCCGATATTCCGTACTTAGCGTTCCGTTCGAAATACCGGTATAACTCTCCGAACGCTGCCTGTTGGTCCAGATTTCGAGGGGGTGGAGGACAGAGTTATGGAAATAACGGAAATGGAAATATTTACACAGAACCGCGCTTAATAGCTGCTGGGCCGCTATTAATAAACCTGGAATTGCGAATCGGGGAAGTAGCGAAAGAAAACTCGGACTAGACACGAGACGAAGTAATTGATAAGAAAGGAAAGCTGAAAACTGAACCAAGATGACGTTTAATCATTTTTCGATGCTTTCTATTTGCTTCGAATATAAATTATTTCAGAAGGTTTGTTCTCGAGCTGCTTCTTTCTCAAGTTTGGAAAACGTTTATTCAAAGAAAAAGGAAAGGTTTATTTTTCGGTTAGAAAAATATAATTTGTAGTAAATGGAAGGAAACTGCTATCGAAAAGGAGATTTTCGAAAGATTATTTCTTATTGAAAACGAGATAGGGATGGCCTTTTAGAATGTAACCCAAATCGAACTCTTATCATACAATATTCCTCGCCTAAAATAATTGATAACTTCCAAACAATTCTCACTGAATATTCTCTCTAAAAAAAAAGAAAAAAAAAAAAAGAAAAATAGAACTCGTTCGAGCTTTCGAAATTATTCCGTGCATCGGTTCCCTAGGAATGTACGCGCAGTTTTACCGATAAGCCCCAGCGAACGTCCATGGTGGAATATTGTTCCCAGGGAAATCGCGAATTAACGATTCGACGACGAGCGAGCAGCGTTTATTCAGCAATTACGCATTCGCTTGGTCGCTCGTTCCCGGTCGAATCGGCATGGTTCAACCGACAGTTACGAATGTTTCGCGTTCGTTCGTCGACCCTTTCCCCACTGGACCCCGTGTTGGCCGGCAAACTCAAATCTCGACGATTGTTCGCGCGCAGGTAAATTTCGTAATTGCCAGAAGCGTTTAGCTAGCAGCAATTATTCGTACGTGCTCGGACCCAACAATCAACCGACTCAGCCCTGCTCACGACGTTGTTCGGGACAACAGACCGCGGGAGATTGGGTTGCACACGTTATCGGGATAACAAGGGAATTAATTTCGAGCCGTCTCGATCGCCGATGCGAGCGCGCGACGCCGTTTCCTTGAACGGGGCGATTGATTCCCTTTGGAGGGCGGTAATGCTAAACTCCTGGGAGTTCAGCCACCAAGGAACGGGGTAGATGGCTGTGGACGTTCCCACGGAGTTGGACAACTCGGTTGTTTTCAATATGGCAGAACCGTATCGAAGAACACGACAGGGTTCGATTGATAACGACGGGTCAGATGTATCGAGTCATCCCACGAGTCCATGCCACTTGTCCTGCTATTCGAATTAATGTATGAAACGTACCATCGAGTGTTACGAAGAAATGTAATCACCCCTTTTTCTGGCAAATTCGTCATACCGTCGCTATAGAGTTCAGGTAGTTGTATATTAAATATTAGGTGGACCGAAAAGTAATCCTTCGGAAAATCAAAGGACTTTTTTGAATAGTATTAGAAGATGGTGGAAATCATTTTGTCGATTAGTATTTAAGATTTCTTTAATAAATAAATGTTGATAAAATTTTGGAACGATAGATAGAAGATGAAGCGAGCAATAGTTTACGTTTTAAAGCTTCAAAATTTTATTCTTCAAGTTTCCTGGTACCTCTGGAACACCTTGTACATTCTTAAAAGTTGCAGGATCGATTTGTCGAGTTTCTAAGAGTCATGAAGGGTTCGATTTTTGACTTAACGAGCTTCCTTTCGCAGCGGGAACAAAGGCGCCCGAGCCTTTTGTCTCGCGTTTCACAAACAAGCTTTGATCGGCTAAATGCAAGCGTATCGGGCCGTGTCGGAGTTATGGCGCTAATAAAAACAGCCGTTATATATATCCACAGTCAGCGGGTCGCAATTAATCGCGTGCCGTCGTCGTCGGCGAACGCAAGGAACGCGTACTCGTGCAATAAACATCGCTCACCGACCGTTTACAATAAACGGAGTCGACGGAGGAAACGATCGACCGTTGCGGTCTCAATTTCGCGTGTCGGGAAAGGAATGGAAATAAATCGGCGGGAGTAAAAGCGTAAAAATTGAGATAAATTTAAAAATAGTAGAGGAAGAGGCGTTGGAAATAAATGGGAGGGAATAGACGAGGGAAACGGTAATAAATCGAAGGGGATAGAAGGGGTTAGAGCAAGAAAAATAGAAATAATTCAGCAGGCACTCTAAAAACTGACAGAAATTGGCCCCATTAAAAATATCTTCAAATTAAAAAATGAGACTCGGTGAAATTACACATTCCATTCGCATCGAGGCTATGGAAAGGTTAGTTTTAAAGCTCATTCACCATCTCGTGATTATTTTTCTGCATTCGATTTCCTGTATCTCGCAAACAATTTGCCCATATTTTCCACATTGACAACGCGAATTAAAACACGACCGTATCTTCCTTTCTTCGGCATCGGGAAGCATTAGAACGTCTCAGTTAACGCTCTTCATTAGCGAATACGCGCGTTTGAGAATATTGGAGGCCTCCCGTATCAAAGCAATAGCAATTCTCGAGCCGGTGAGTTTCTCCGCTGTAATCATAGCCCCGTGCAGCTCGACGAAAGCCGTGACATTAAAGGTTCCGGGAACAGTCGCGTGTAACTTTTCCAGCAGCTTTCGGTCGGCTGGAGCTCGCGAAGGGAACTCGGAAGTGCTTGGCCAGCAGCCAGGCCAACTTTGTCTCCCAGTTTATTCCGAGTCCTTCGATTGATCGATTCGCTTAGACGAACGGGGGTGGGATCTCGGAGGGGCAAGGAAATTGAAAGGCGCCCCGAAGAAGTGCATCGAGATTAGAGGCCTCGAGGATAATGGACTATTAGCGAGCGGAACGAGGGAGCTGCTCCAACTTGGGATCTCGTGCTGGATCCCACGTAATTTTATTATATCGATGCTAAGTCGCGGGTTTCGATGAACCAATGAAATAATGCCAACCCGAAAATTACTGATCCTTGTATTACAATTGGAAGGGATCGTTTCTATTTCAATTTTCTTACGGACTTCCGTGTCAATTTATTATTTTAGCGAAAACTGCCGACCTCTCGATAAATATTTCGTTACTTCGCCACAGAAATCTTGGAGCTGAGATAAAGATGGTTCGGAGGAGGGCGGGAAACAGGATAGCGGGATTTTTATTCAAATATTCAGCATGAATATTCCACTCGGTTCGAGACGATTAAAGAGACGCTCCAATTGCTCGAGGCACTCGTCGACTGATCCAATGAATGACAGTTGTTCAATGATCGCGGAGACGGCCGTAAAACGATGAATCAATGAAACCTAAGTTGGCCGTGGATCGATCGGAGGCTTGTTCCCGAGCTTTTCCAGCTCGCGGAAAGAATACTTACCGCATCGGAAATTTTTCAACGACCCGTTTGAATTATAGAGACAGGCCTCCCAGTAACTCGAACCATTCATCAAACTAATTGTACCTCCCATGGAGACTCCCGCTGCGGCTTCCAAGAACCGAATTAATCGTTCCGCGGCAGAAGTTAAACGGAAAATGCAGTTGCAATTTTACACCGACCCTGTTCCCCACTTCGCCGTTAAATAATCGCTTTCGACGTCCTCGCTATTCCATTACGGGATTTATCGTTGAATTCGCGAATTTCCTCCGTAAATTTGTCGCGAACCTTTCGCTGGAGTAACAAATTAAGCAAACTTCTGTTACGCAATTATGAATTCCCAGTTTTATTTTCTGATACAGTCAGTCGTACTTTCTATGTCTATTGAAGAAGTTTGACTAAATTAAGTAACAGTTTCAATATCACCGAATAAATTTTTCATTGTAAATACGTATATGAATAACCTTATGCATGTACAGTCAGTCCCATAAATATTCGTACCCTCTATATCTATTGAAGACATTCATTTGAATTACGTGGTAAGTTCAATGTTTCCAAGTGTATGTTTGTATAAATATATACACGCATAAGCTTATTCACAAACATATTCATAATGAAAAATTCATTCGGTAATTTCAAAACTATTATTTAATTTAGTCTAATAATAGTTTAATATTAATGGACATGAGTGTAAGTGTACTTCATCCTCATTTTTATATTTATAGGTGTCGACAGTGCCAATTAGCCTATTAATAATATAACAAGGTATATTAATTACTAACTAGTTAAATTACAAGTTGATTACATTTTGTGAGAATTTACTAATACTGTTTAGAGTTACAATCAAATTTTCTTGGCTGATCCGACTCGCTTGATAAATGTAACGGCGCCTATCTCCAGGAAGCTTCCCCCTCAGAACATCTCCTATTTTTTTCCGGTTGATCGCAGCGGGGACTGTTGCTCTTGGGAAGTTCGCGAGGTTAATTTCACGGCGTGGCGAGTTGCTCTGCGCGATGAAACGACGCGTGACCCAGTTAGCGTGGTCGTTTCCCAGTGCATCGACCCGAACGCGCATTTATTAAGGGTTTCGTGTCTCGAGTGAAAGAAATCAATTTTTTCCTCCCTGTTTCCCGTCTTCGCAAAGTTTAAGTTTCGACGGTACGCGTCTAAAACAGTAGGTCAACCATTTCGACCGTGGGAATCATTAATAACACTTCAGTTTAGTGATTTATTATTCCACTGTTGGGTTGCCAATATTCTCCCTCCAAAGAGTCCAAAATAACGTCAGTCGATCCATAGTCATCTCCACGAGTGTATACAATTTCCATTGAAAAGAAAAGCGATGAAATTTTATATTCGCGAGAAGGACAATTCTCAAATCCCTAGAGTCTAAAATGCTCTCCATTGGTGGCCCACCCTCGAAGCTGTTGCAAATCGCCTACGTCCAATACATTGTTCGCTTTTCCATCTGGAACTCGAGGGAAAGGTCCTTTAAGGGCGTCGTGCGGACGCCAAGGGAGCTGGAGGCGAGCGAAGCCCATCGTCGATGGGTAAACGTCCCATAATTAAGTTGTCTAGGCTCTCAGGCACTGGCTGTCCGTCCAAGTTCTTTACACAGGCGACTCCTGATGCGAAATCGATGCCGGTGGATGACGTCGTCCTGCCAGGGGACGGCGGTGGTTCAATAAAAATTCCTCGGGAGCCTCGACTGGCAGGAAACGTCGTCGCGCGCGTAGACTTTGGAATCGAAGCAGAGACGTACCGGAGAAGGAGAAACGGGGGAGTTTCGCGTCGATCCCGGGCCACGGGGGTATGTCTTTTTGAATTCCGAGCATAACGCTGGCGAGAGGTGCTCGAGTCACGCGTTCCCGATAAAAATTTCTCGATTCACGCGAGCTCGCGCACGTTCCAGCCCGTTAGAACTTTTACTCGTGGGCCAGCGACTTGGGAAAATTTATCCTGGCTTGGCGTTTCGTTTAGGCGAAATAATTATTGGAAGATCTCGCGGTTGATTTCTTTCTTTAGAAGAAGCCATGCAGCGTTTTCGTTGGTTCCAAGATACTAGGCCCCGTAAAATTGAAACAATAGTTGTAGTTGCTCTTTAAAAATTACGAATTCTTTATAATTCGGTAAGCAGGGATGTCCCTCGTTATCTCTTCGTTATACGTGAATCTATCGACCCTTGGCCACTTTAATTAATTTCATATACTATTATTCTTTTGTCCCATTCTCGCGAAACATTTGCTAAATATTTCAAAACTATCCCCAGAGATGAATAAAATTTACTATTGCTCTCGTGCACCTATAAACTCACCATGACAAGATTCGTAATTCCCCTTCAACTTTCCCTGTCCATCGCGTGGAGTTTTTTCGATCGAACGAGCCGAAGCGAATTACAGAAAAAGTTCCACCGCTCTGATCGATTCCCTATAGTCGTCGACGAGCGGTGGAACTCGATAACGCGGTCTGAGGTAGATGGTCGATAGCAGGGTATAATTAAACAAACGGAGGAATGGAAATTATGCGGCCTGGGAACTGACTCGGTGGCGGACAGGCCGAGATGAGAATTCCGCGATGGAAGCTATTCGCGACGCCTCGGAGGACCTTTCGATAAAAATTCCAGGGGCGCCGGGCGTCGATGGTAATTTCTTCCTTGGCGCGTCGGAATTCCCCGTGATCGATCTCACAAACGGGAGGGGATCATTTGGGGGGGGGGTGCAGAATTTCCTAAAAATGTTTAACAATCATATATGGGTGACAGGGATTTTCACTGAAAAACTGAATTAATTAATTCCAAAAGCGTCAGCAAAAATTACTCACACCCTCCATTATCGAATCTATCAATGCTATAACTTCACTAAAATAACATAACAATTTATTGACCAGCGAGTACACTCACGAATATTCCATCAGAATTAAATAAAAAAACTGAAGAACCTCGACACTTGCTGCGTGGACCCAGTGTCCTCTTCGTCCTGTGCAGCCGCGTTAATAAAATACTCATGCTCGAATGTACCAGTTGTGCGGTCTTGAACGTCGCTTTTCCGGTGGGTTTGGACCGTTTTCGCGAGGGTATCCATCACGATCGAGACCAATTGCGCGCAAACCGAGCGAACGGAACGAACGCAATTTGTACAGATTTTCGCCTAGCTTCGCTCGGCGTTCAAGGCGTCCGTGGTTCGCTACCTCGGTTCTATTATCGCGGAAATAAACCCAGTTGCTTTCGTTCCAAGGAAAAATCGGCGCGATAAATTCCCGCGACTCGTTTCGGCGACGTTATTTACGAGTCCGGTCTCGCCTCCGAATATATATCGTTCGGCGCTGTTTATAGTCGGCCATTTTTCCGTGCCCCTCTGTACCTAACGACACGTACGACACTTTTAAGCCTAACAGGTGGCAGATTATTGAACGTCACGCTTCCCGAAAAAAATGTGTCGTCGAATTCATCGTTCTTCCTGCTTCGCGATCCTTTTTTCCTTGCTGGCTTTTTGGAACAATCGATGTATTCCGGTCTTTTCTTCGGGAGGGGGTTGGAAAGGATGTCTCTTGCGAGCCTCGAGTTGTTCGAAGGTCGATAAAATCGTAATACACACGTGAATTTTAATAATTAGGAATACAGTTGCGACAATGAAATGTAAATTTGTATTTAAATCTGCGAAAGTGGTTGTTGGAATGTATGATGATCGAATCCTTATGGAACAAATGTGATCGAGGAATTACAATATTCATGTGAATTTTAATAGGGTCCGTAATATTTGTCGAGGATTAATAAAACATAAATACGACAGTTACATTTTAATCGAAATTATTTTACATCAAGAGTCGAGAAAAACTGCCTGTCCAAATAGTCTTTCGCTGCAAATCGGAAACATAACCGAAACGAGACTCGATAGACGAACTTAATAGAACGTAGCTCGTTGCGTAGGAGGCCAATAATTGAAAATACGTACGGGGTAACAAGGAACAGTAACTGCGCCCGAAATATCGTTGGCCGTCTAGGCGGTCGCGTTGTTTCCCGGCGTAGCATCGTCGATTACCATATTTTTTACGACACAGTCAATATACGAGCGATCGTATTCACGCGGCCGGGATGCGCACGGAAATGGAAATGCATGCACGACGGCCACGCAGCTGTTTCGCATACGAGATACAAACTGTTCGAATTTCATGGAAACCTCCGACCACCCGGCCATCCAGGCGTTGTCCTCCCCCCATCCTTCAAAATATCAATTCGTTGGCTCGCGTTTCGATTCGGTTAGGCTCGTCCCCGTATCTCTTTCGCGTCGTCGAGCATATTTTTCGCGATGCCGCGATATATAACGTTCCTTGCAACAATTTTCTCGTTTATCCATTTCCCATCGTTTCCAACGACCGACGCCGGGGCTTCCCGTATTTGCTGACCGAATTAATTTTCCGCTCGCAGCTGGAGCCTTTCGAGTGGTGCTGGACGGCGTGTGTGCGCACGTGCGAAAGTATGGAAGCCAAGGGGGACGAATTGGATCGGTTGGAGTGTTTCCTTGAATTTATTCAATGATAGACTCGATGAGACGTGGCGCAGAGCAGACAGTCTTGAATTTGCTTATGGATTTTCTGAGACTCGAGTGTTTCATATTTCGAGAGCTATTTTAGCAGAGTTTCTAAGGGGCTAGCTGACAAGCAAGTTGTACATATTTTCGTTCTTACCGTTCTGGTGCAGTGTAATAATAAAATAAACGATCCGTGTACGTGCTGGATGTCAGTAAACTAAAATTAACTTAAACGTTGATTACATCGATCACAAAACTCCGATAAATATGAATAACATTCTCGACCCAGCGCACAAACGGAATTAATTTTCACACATACACGCCTCCGGACCCATCTATTGATAAAATTAATTAAATTCTTATTGCATTGTTTGACTGAATTCATCGATTCAGGTTCAAATAAAATCGGGCATTCTCTCAATTAAATTCCCATTGCTTTGTATTTATTGGCCCCGAAGAATTCTCTTCCCGCTTCTCGCCTCTAATTAAATCAGCGGTTTTCCTAACAGAAATGTCCGTTTCCAAGATCGGTATCGCGTTTCCGTGAAACGTCCATTTCCACGCGGACGTTTACGCGATTCGTGGCTCGTCCCGCGTACCCCCGATCAGGCCATTTCCACGTCGGGGCGAAATTCCCTCGTTTCCCCGGTCCCGTAACAACGCGGGACGAAACAGAGAAGCCGAAGAACGCCTGGAACCCCGGAATACATTACAAGCGTGTCACGTTAATGCCCGAGCTGCACGCGACAGTGTTCCGGCGTATAACACACTCGATTTAACTGCGTTTAGTTTTAAAGCCGGTCGCAGACCATTTCCCTCCCCCGACCCTTCTAGCGATACATCGAGTTCCACTTCCCGTTTTCTACCTGACGGAACATTAACACCCAGGGGTCCGCTAATGTGCGTTCTCTGTCGTGCAAACCGGCTTAACGTCCGACGATCTATTCTCCAGGGACTGGCGATTGTCCTCGAGCATCACGTCTGGAGATTTCTGGGGATTTTCTCGCTATAAGAAATCACTGTTGACGCCCTCGACAAATTTTTTCGGGTGATTAACCCTTAGGATTGTTTGAAGCAGGTTGTTTGCGGGAGAGTATGATTAAGTAAGTGTCGGAGAGGGGATTGAGTAGTTGCTTAGGTAATGAATTTTATCGAGTTTCGGTACGTAGATTTGAAATTTATTGAGATGGGTCCTCAAATGTCGTAGTTTAGGGTGGTTAAATGACACGTTGAATACGAAAGGATTCGAGTGTCTAATTTAATTAATATTAATATATGCCAAATGAAGCAATCGGTGGATTCGAGTATGTAAATTTGTTAAATCAGTTTAAGTCAGTGAATTTTCAAATCCATCTGTTTCATAACTCTGGATGCATTTGAAAATTGCCTGAGAATATCGCGAGACATCCGCAGTAATATAATTCGGGGTTCTCTTGTATTGTTTCAGATTTCTGCCAGCCTCGTCCGGCCCGACTTACGTTCCAGCAGTTAGGTGAGTGACGTTGACGTTGTCGACGGAAAACACTGTGATTTTTCGTGCTCGAGAGATTGCTTTCTGGCCTTACCCTCGTCACACATATAATTCACGATTGAAACTTTTTTTAAAAATAACTGATATAAAATACAGAGCTATCTTTAATTCTAACAGAATGTATCGATCTCAGGAGGCAATCCTCGTTTCTTAAAAACTAATCACCCAGGCTACAACAAGTTGAATATGATCAGACAGCTGTCGAATACGCCCAGATTTCTGCCTTCCAGGATTTCGCGTCGAAACTCGCGCAAACTTGGGATATTATTTACTCGGCAAACTGCTTAAGGGCTCGTGTTCCGTGTGCGTGTTCGGTTCTCAGCAAACACGAGTTCTTAGCGTGGGTGCGTGAAAGGAACTTCGGCTTCCAACTGTCAACCACTTTTTCGTTATCGCTGAAACGTTTGTACCATTTAACTGCGTCGATTAGCATGCTGATTCTTCCTATCGTGGCCTGACAACGTAAAGAATCGAATAGAGTAGATTAGAAAAATTATAGGTTTCCATTTTTTAGTTTCTTAGACCTTTCAACCACCTGCGAAGTTTTCCATTTTCCTCGATAATTAGGTAAAATTGTGTGGTACGATACTTCGCAAAAAAAATTATCTGCAATTCTTACTTTATTAATTCCGATATGAATAATACCGATATGCGTAGTCTCGCTTAAAATTTTCCCCTCCATTCGCTAGCACCACTGTCTTTCGCTTATAATTACAATTTCGTTCTCCCTTCTGAACCACCACTGCAAAATTCGTCTTCCACGCTGTAAACCACAAGCTCCCCTCTCGCCCTCTCCTATCTCCCTTAATTAACAATTACACAAAGCAACCGGTCGGTGAAAGCAGCGTCTCGAACAGAGAAAGAGTGGCAGGATGTTTCGCGAGTCGCGTACAACCAAAAGAAACAGGAAGAAACACGCGAGTCCTGGAAGGAAATATATATACATATATGTATACCCGCTGTCGCTTTCCGGCAGCGTGGATGTTACAACTCGTGTGCCGCCGTCGCTGCATAGAAAATGGGGAGATATGAAAACGAGAACTACGGCAGAAATGATTGCATTTGAAATTGGTGGAACGAGTGACGAATAGCGAGCGACTGCGGGACGGTCGCGGCGAAAATACTTTGCCCCACGTGAAACACTATTTTTAACGACGCGTCTACCTCCCTGGTCCCTTCTCCATTTCTGGTTTCGTCGACGGTAATTCCATGTAGGGAAATAAACACGCTGATACCAGCTGGGACAGGCTGATATTCCACGCGGAAATATAAACTTGATGTATGTGCAATCGAACATTTCTTCTCTCCTATTTGCCTAGGTTTATTCTGTTTTATCTATAGCTTATGCTTTTTTTTTAAACGTCGGTTTCCGTAATGCAATTCATGGAGAATATTACAGAAACAGATATATAATTACTCGAGGCTTCTTAGTCATTTTTCTTGGACACATTTTAGCATTAAATTCTGCCTTTTTATTGTATTCCAGCTTTCCTATCGTTTCTTCTTGCTTTCACTTGTTCCATTTCCAATTATCCGGATAAAAAAATTTTCATCAAATAAGGGAAAACTATTTGAATATAAAACACCTGGAGAGTAAATATCTGAAATAATAATTCTCAAGAAGGAAAAATTATTGGACTATAAAATGCTTGGCAATGAGAGTACACGTCTGAAATAAATAATTCCTAAAGCTCTCGAGGACCCAGCTCAAGAGATCTACTCCCCAGACCACCGGTGATCCAGCACCCGACCCCCGATCCCACCTTCCGTTTTATCCTGATATAATACGAGGGGTGGGTGAATGGTAGTCGAAGGAAAAACGTTCGTAGCTACGGGAGAGAACGTGACGGACGTTATCGAGGGAACGACGTCGTGGGAGAAATCACGAACGGAGTACATACGTGCGGTCGTAGGGACATTCTCAGCGGTGGGTACACGTAGAAGAAGAAAAATAGCGCGGAGGAACTCGTGGAAAAACGACAGGCGAAAAAAGGGTGGGTGGGTAGTGACGCGACTAGGGATTCAACGACAGGGTGCAACTGAAAATTAACATACACCGGGACACTCTGCGACACGTCGCGCGTCTATCAGGAAAGATAATGGGAAACTTTATTTAACTTTTTCGCGCGGAATTCAACCCGCTTTGAGTTTCGTTTGAAATATTTCTCGAAATTTTGCGAACATCGAGTATATACGAGGAAAACTTGGGCAGGTTGTTCTTTATCGTAGCAGACAATTGCCAAAGAGATATCCACCGTTATTCGTGAATCTATTGTATCAAAAATTTGGTCCAATCTAGGCCATGGAATTATGGCTAGAAATTTGCGACAGATGGATGTGAATAGTCCCTGGCGCCCTCGTTGGGTGCGCCGCTGGCCGTGCGAGCGACTAAAAACGCGGGAAAAGGAAAGAATCGACGGGGCGACGGGCAAAGAATGCATTGAGCCAGACCGCGAATAACCGAGCACGTAACGTCGTACTTTTCATTCTCCGATCAGAGCGTGCTCGCCATGGTAAAAAGAAAATCGAGACGATGGACGCCCGAAGAAAGATGAAATCCCAGAGCAGAGGGGTCGAAAGGGATGTTCGGACTGGAACTATTTCCGAACACCTGCCCGGGAAAATTTATCTCCCTGAACAACGAAAAGATTAAAATTCACAAGAAAATAGAAAATTTCTTCCTCTACGATTTCTTCGTCTAAATTTCGTCTCGTTTAATTAGGAACGAATCAAAATGGATACCTGATTTTTCGGACCCGAATTGATCACTGCAGAATCGATCCATCTGGCGAGAATGTGACAAAATATAGGTAAACAATTCACGAGGTCCAAGAGGGAATAAAACATACCGTACCGAAGAGGGCGTCCAAGGGGAGGGTAAAAAGCCGTCACGAAATGAAAGGGTTACTCGCGAAAGGTGCAAGAGGGTGGGGCTCGAGGCAAGCAACCGTGAGCAAGAAGAGTTTGCATCGCCTTGCATTCCACTTGACGGCACTTCTGCGTCGCCGCCTGCTCCCTCTTTTTACTTCCGGTTGCGTTGGTCCCTGGGCATCCTCTTTTTCAGCGTTTCGTTCCGTCGCGACGACGAACGCCGACCTTCGGGAGCCTGGGCCCCAGAATCGACGAGCGCCTGCTTTAACCAGTCACGCTTCGACGGGCACGAAAAGCTGACTCCGCGTCGAATACCCTCGTTTTCGTATCCGCCATGAGAACTCTAAGGAAACTCCGTCGAGGTTCAACCTCGCGCGCGAGGTTTAATCAACTGCTGAAGAGGGTTGTTCTCGACGCGCGAGCACCTCCATTTCTTTGAGTTTACGATCAAAGTGGTCCTGCGACGAGACCTCCTCTCATGGCTCGATACCTTTCCTCCGATTTTCTCTATCTGAACCCTATAACTCTGCTGTGAGGTAGATTCGAAAGTCTCGATATTTGAGGATGAATTACATTCATTTGGGACGAAGGGAAATTTAAGTTACAGCGTTATAGCAACGGGGAATTTATTTACAAACGATGGTGGAGGTTCGTGGAAGATGGCAGAAGAGGTGTTCTGTCGGTAACGCTCGGTAAACTAGAGGATGGGATCGATAAAGCGGCCAGCACTACTGGTAACGTAGAGCAAACTGTCGATAACACTTTCTACTACTCTTACCGACACGATGCAGTACATTACCGACGAAATGTTTCGCTTTACGAGATGTAAGAAACAACCGAAGCGCTCTCGTACGAACCTAGCCTAAAACTAATTACCAAATAAATTCCAAGCCCGCAAGAGTTTAACTACGTGTGAACGTTTCCTTAAAGCCATCAACTGAAACCATCACCTCGTTTCGCGCTATTCCGTCCACGCGACCAAGTCAGTAGCAGCACGACGCTTTACGACATCTCACGCTGCTAAATGTCGCGTTTCTGGGGAACTGGAGGAACGAGTAGTCCAGGGGAGGCTGGCTCGTTCCTTCCGTTTGGCGGCGAGCGCGACGATTCCTCGGGGAGCTGTAAACCCCGTGCACGGAAACAAACCGTAGCCGGCTTTATGGGGTAACCGAGAGCCCCGAGCATCGATCCGTTCTCAATGCATGAAATTAAGACGTTCCTCGAACGTTATCAGCCCGCCGGTTTATCGCTGGGTGGGCCGGCATTGTTCGGCAACTGTTGGGAAATCTGCAATGCGGGTTCCCGCATGACTCTGACCGAAACCGTGGTCCAAGTATCCCGTAAAAATTGCATTGCAGCTCGCCCAAAGGACCCCGCGCGACGAAACTTGCTCCGAGGAGAAACAGAGGTCGATTCTGGGTCGAAGGGGAATGAGGGTGGCTAGTACCATTCGGGGTTTCTTATTTCAATGAACGCTCTAAGGAACAAGAGTGTTAAGGAACCCTTTGGTGTGGCGTTTTCGAGTTTTTTTAATTCTTTGGAACAGGTACTCTGGAGGTTCCAAGCTTCGGTGTCAAGCAAAGATGACTTCACTGTCAACACAAGTAATTAAATTCGGAAAATGGAAAAGAATCAGATTCTTTGTGTAAAACGGAATTGGAAATGCGCAATGTTGTTTCTTCATACGAGGTGGAGTTTTGGAGAAAATTGGAGTTGAACATTCTCGGGGTACGATGGAGTGTCTGATCTATGCTGGCTGTATCTACTTGCCTTAAAGTCTGCACTCTATCGATCAAGACTTGCGACTGTATTTACTCATTCCAATTAATTAGAAGATATTAAAGTCTACTTACGCCACGGATGCTTACAAACACCGCCCATAAGTAGAACCAGACAGCAGTGGACAGACACACACCGAGTGTCTTTAAAATCAATTTTTTATGAAAACGGAGCCTCGCGTGAACAAATTTCGTTACACATTCCCGGTTCATTTTTACTCGAAGAATCAGCTAATCTCGGTTATTATCAATCAATGGAGGATAATAATGTAGCAATGGAGGATAATAGTATCCCATAAAAATTGCCATTCGAACCATACAACTACTCGCTGCAATACTCTCTGTCCTTCCTGCCTTCCTTCCTTCCTGTGCAAAAGTATAGAAAAACAGAAAGCACCGAAGATGGTATTCCGAGAATTTATTATTCCACTAAAGTTCCTGCCCATTTCTAGTGGAAAGCATATTTCAAGCTCTCGGCGTACTTCGGTAACGGAATTTCCCGCTGAAAAAGCGCTCGGATCAATTATGCATCCGGCAAATTTGTTCAAGGTATCGAGTCAACGTCTGGCAGTCGACTTGTTTAAAAGTAGCGCGCCGAAGTGCGTTACTTTTTCCTCTTTGCCTTTCTCTTCCGGGGCGCGCATTAACGTAACAAGATTCATCTACTGTCCGGTTGCATTCTTCGAGATAAAATTCCTCCACGGAAAAATCGCGGCGGAATAAGGAGCGGCTGGGGGTGCGGTGGAGCCGGTAACGATCCTCCTTTCGGCGAGTCGGAACGATCAACTTTTCAACTTCCCGAAAGTCGATAACAAGTACGCCTGTCTCTCTCGGAGAGCGTTCGAGGTAGATCGTATCCTTTCTCCTCGGCGACTGGCTCGGAAAATTAATCGCCCCTTTAGGGATGCACCGCGATGCGGGCGTGTGTTCCGCGCCGGAAACCGGAGAACAATAATAACAGCCGAACGGGGACGGGGCATGATTAATCGTCTAATTGCTAATTGGCGCGGTACCCACGCCGACGAGCCTCTGTGTTAAGCAAATACACTGGCGCTGATAAATACGCGAACGCGAGTTATCCAGGCTGCATTCGCGAATAAAGTGACGTGTAAACGGCGTTGTAGACACGAGGCTTGCATTTTGGTAGAGACATTCGTTGGGAGGAGCTCTGGGATGCTTGGGGGGGGGACATTTTTTAATTGGAAAGGGGGAGGGGTAAGCTGTTTAAGAGAGGTACAGGTATTAACTGTTTAAATATTATAATAGATATAATACACACAATCAGCACAAGTATTCATACTCTGTATATCTATTCAAGAAATTTGTCTGAATTAAATGTCAAGTTTGACTACCCGATACGTGAGTTATGCCGTACGCGTAGATCACTCTGAGTATCCAAAGTTCTACGCCAGTATTGCGGTCAACAGTTGGAATGAAAAACCAGATACAGCCTTGGAATCATTCATCGACTAGTTCATCCGTCTCGCATTTCAGATAAGGGAACGTTCTCAAGCTGAAAAATTCTGTTAACATACATTACGCTCTCGCGAGGACACCGAGTAGAATCACGGGCTGAATACACAATTTATGGCTAACGTAGCAAGGCTGCACGTCCGGTAGAATTAATGCTCGAATGTGCGACCATGCGCGGATCTTATTAATTTCACGAAACGCCGGTCCCGCTCAACCAGACCCAAACGGTTTCTAGGATTTCAGTGGGATTTGGAGCGATCACGCGACGGATTTGAATTAATTAACGCGGATGCAGCGGGCGAACGTGAAATTTTGCCGCAGCTTCTGGTACAGTTGTCCTCGACGGAAACGAAGAACAAAGAGGACCGTAATTGAATCGATAATACAATAATCGCGTCCACTTGATAATACTTTTGTTCACGTCCACGGTAATTGTATACGCGACAGAGTACTTTTAGACAATTTTTAATTACCGTGCTACATCGATTTATTTATTTTCTTTCACTCTCGTCCGGGAATTTATCGATTTCCGCTCAGCTGCTCGATCGAATTACTTTCGCGATACATTTTCTAGCTCTCCCATTGTTTTTCTATCGAGTTTTCATGGAAATTCTACTTTATCGATGGTTTTATATGGCCTTTCTTTGATCCCTGTTAATTTTCTATTAATCTCTATTAATCTACTAATATTTTGGCTTTTTAACAATTTCCCAAATATTTCCCTCGCTTTCAACCGACTTTTTCGAAATTCTAATTCTTTTTCAAATTCCCAACAATTCGTAACCGTGTTTTTTTCCGCCACAGTACCAAATAGTTTTTCTACCTAACTTTTGACAATTTTATTATCAATGTTCCATCGAATTTCGCGCAATTTCGCCGCCAACTTCTCGCCCGAAATTCCCCGGGAACACTCGAGCGAAATGTACGCGACGGGATGCGGCGGCCATCGACGACACGTTCCCGCATAATTTTCCTCGAGTTTCGCCGACAATTACGCGCTATCATATTAATGAGCACCTACTGTAACCGGTAATCACGCGCGGTGGGGGCTTGTTTACCGGACGAAACGAGATCCGCAAACTGCCGTCGCAATTTCTCACGTATCGTCCGCGTATTAAATTAAATATCAAAATTCGCGCGATCGATGCCCGTAATTACCTGTTCAAACCCCGTTGCCGATCCGATTAATCGAATGATACGAACTCGAGTGTACGGATCGGCCGCGAATCCCTCGGGGACGAAATCGTACGGTGAAAAGACTGAAATCGGTTCGATTGACTTCAATTCGGCGGTATTCGACGAGTAAACAAGAATTGTTGAAAACGAAGGAAATTTTTGTCAAGTGTGTCCAATCATACAAAAAATTGAGGGGATAAACAATTCTTGGTACGATCAGGAAATATTGTTGCACTCGAAGAACACAATCAGCATTGAAATGTATCGACTTCCTCAGGGAATAAGTTTACGGAGAGAATTCTAGGTTGATTCCAAGAACCGAGGGACGATCAGAAAGAATTTCGCGCTTCCCAGAGCGAAGTTGCGCGTCGCGACGTCCCATTTTATTCCGTCAGACGTCTCTGGCGTTATTACAACATCTTCAGAGTAGCCTTGGAGTCCCTTGTGGAAAGTAGCAGCAGCGACGGCACTTGGATCCGAGAATAAGTAAACCCTTGGTTTACATCGGCCCACCCCTTTGCCTTTCCATTACCCTCTGCTTCTCGTCGAGCCTTCTTCTTCCAACCAGTCGGGCACAAGGGAAGGAAAACAGTAAAAAGGAAGAATCCAAAGGGACGAGCGCCAGTTTGCTATGCTTTATCGCGACCGTTGCAATATATTTGATAAAAAGATGTTTTCTCGAGCGTCTGTCTATCGCTGGGAAAATTGAACTCGGCGGAACGTTATTTGATTAATTATAACAACGTTGTCGCGGACATTCTGGTGCGATTGGAGCGAATTACGAAGGGGTAAAAATTCATTGGAATTCAATGAAAGACTTTGGGCGTCCATTGTTGGGTCCTCTTTGTACATTTTGGGGGTTTCCAGAAATCAATTTTTCAAAATTAATTTGTCAGAAATTTGACAAACCTCGATTATAAATTAGCCGATAGTATCTTCTTGTACAGATCAATCATTCACGATCGAAGAAATTAATTCTTTCTGGCCTAGTTTCGTTTAACTTTTTCAAAATTTCATAAGTCCTGTACGTCCTGACAAAACGTCCTGATATTATTATTATTATTATAATTATTTTTTGCACGACCAGTCGACGAGGTATTTACGTTCCCAAGGATGAACGGTGGCGCAGAACAGCGGAGGGCGCGCATGGATTATTTAAATTCCCGACGAGCGATTGCGAAACTTTCGAAAGCTCTCTGTTTGTTTGGAATTTAGTGAAAAACTGCGGATCGGCCAACCGGTTTCGAGCGTGGATCGATGACATTAAGGGAAACGCGGGGAATTTGCGAACGAATCGATTCGGAAATCGCGCAATTATCCTGGGAATGTTAGTTAAACGAATCCTTTATTTCCAATTCGGGGCGAATATCTCTGGCATTGGTCGACGGGGATACGGATTTGCATTTTCTAAAATTCCCACAGGTAAGGGGAATTTTAGAGAACGACTGGAAATTTATTCAAATAAAAGAGTAGGGACCAGCGACGAAAAATCATTTTTCAAATTTCTTGAATAGAGAAGATATTTACATTCTCCAAAATTCTCCAAATAAAAACTCTTTTCTGAGACTTTTCTTAAATACAAAGTTTTAGTATCGCGTCATATATTTCTCAATGAAAGACTCTTCTTGCGCTTAGCGTCTTCTCAATCTTTTGTCATTGAGGATAAACGACTGTACAGCATAAAACATCTTTCATCTTGGAAAAACGCTACGCTCGTGTCACATGGAGCCCATATATCCTTGTAACTTGCGCGATATTGACTCGGCGCTGTCGGCACAAATTTTTATTACACGGCGTTTACGACTTTTTACCATGTACCAGCTTATCGACGGGATCGTCGTGACGTTTAAACATTAATATTCGGCGCGTGTGCTCGATAAATAGATCCTCTTCGATTTCCGTGCGCTACGGATACGCGTTTCCTCTTTGATAGATACTGTGCGAATAGTAAGTTTGAAGCTGACTTGGTCGGTATTGATCGGTGTATTAAGTTTCTCGTCGACGTCGATACACGTGCACGTTCCCTCAGGAGTGACTGTGCTGTGCACACTATGAAGTGCATCCTGTAAATATTACTGGATCCAGCCAGGAGATATTTCCACTCGTCTCCTCTGTACAAATTGTTTTCTTCGTTTCGAGATGATACTTTTGCTCGATGTTCTGAAAAGTGGGAGGATTCGAAACCATTAAGAATGGTGTTTTTTTATTTATTTCACTGGTTCTATTAACTGACGATTTGCTCGTTAATTTCAAAGATATTTTAACAGGATGAAGAGGTATCCCAAAGTTCGTTAACGGGTAACTGGAAAGCGGGAACAAGCAAAGTTATTTCAACGGGTAATTAAATGATGGTGTTTAGAATTTAGTTGACTGTAGCATACTTCGACAAGAGAATCCGTAATTCTGTTTGCCTGGGGATCTAATATTGACTCCTATTAACTCGAGGATTTCACAAACAGAGGTCTTCGAGGAGATGTTCGTGAGAATGCCAGCATCGCAGGCATTTATCGAACAGTTCACTCAAGAAAATCACTATCGAAGACATTATTAAGTATTTATTTAACGATGAGCATTTTAAATTCCATTTACTAACAGAATCTTCGAGAATCTACTTTAATTTGTTATAAGTTTCCCTTTATCGAGATAAAATCTTTCTAATCCCGTGTTCTGTTCGATAAAGTCGACTCGAACGATGTTCTGGCAGAGGATACGTAGACGCAGGGATCTTCGGCTGAGCCAGAAAGCGATCGAGTCAGTGAAAAGCGGCAAACCCTGTGTTCAGCGGTGACGTGGGCCTGCCATTAACTTAATCAAACATTCGAGTACAAGTTACAACGTAACGCGAACGGAAAATCGAATATTCTTCCTCTGGCGAATCGGAGTCGTCGTTAAATCCCTCTTACCCAGTGTTTCCCCGTTGTTTTCTGGAGGAATGAATTGGACTGGTTGCCAAATGGCGTGCAGTGGGTTTCATGCTTCATTTGTTCAGTTATTTATTTCGTCTGTTTCACGTCGTACTATTTACGATACATAGTTATTATTTTGCCCTCAGGGACTGTAGCGGTGTTCGTAGTACGGGCTTAGCAACCCCGTGCTAGACGGGGACCAGCAAACGCCAATAGTTGAGAAGTAAGAGATACTGCAAACAATACTAAAATAAGCTGGTAATAAGTAAACAATAGTGCAATAACTTTGTATAATAAGTTACGCACTTTAAATGAATCAACGAATGAATCATTATGACTTATTATTGGCAGACTTTAGAGTAGTCGCTATTACGTACAACGAGGAATACGGAAAAATGGCGAATGTTGTTTGGCGATCGTGGAGAAATTTCACAGGCGAACGGGGGATTCATCCAGGGCAATAATTGCTTCGCAATATCGCCAGACCAGCTTCGTCTTTAATCACATTACCGTCGGTGTAATGTCATTAGCGGGGACGTTGCTTTACCACCGTCGACTAATTCGATCGCGTTTTCAGTCGCCAGCCAAGGCAGAGTCGGCGAACGTTACGCCCCGAAATGCGCCATCCTCGACCTCCGCATTTATATCAATTTCCACTGGAACGCGTAACGTTAACACGAATCACAATTTACTGTCGATACAGAACCACGTGACAAAGCGACGACAAAGTTTCGTGCCGAGGATTAGAAATAAGATAAATATTTATAATTTTCTTATATCGCAACATACAGGGTGTCTCAGAATTGGTGTAAGAAGCGGTAGCTGGAACGATTCTGAACCACAATTTCCTTTGCAAAAACGTCGGATGGTGCTTCGTTTTTGAATTATTAAAGAAAAACCACCGACCAATGAGGTGCTGAGGCTACGGCTGAGGGCGCCCTGCTCGGGCGCTG
This sequence comes from Hylaeus volcanicus, assembly GCF_026283585.1. Lineage (NCBI taxonomy): Eukaryota > Metazoa > Arthropoda > Insecta > Hymenoptera > Colletidae > Hylaeus > Hylaeus volcanicus. The sequence goes on along the minus strand of NC_071983.1, from coordinate 6,539,185 downwards.
TGATTGGTCGGTAGTTCCTCCTTAATAATTCAAAACCGAAGCACCATCCGACGTTTTTGCAAAGGAAATTGTGGTTCAGAGTCATCTCATCTACCCCCCATTCTCGGTTCTTACACTAATTCGGGGACATCCTGTATATCATAAAATAGAGACCAAGCAAATATCTCGCTTTTATTATAAACTGAAGAATTCTCGCTAATAATCGTCAACTGTCGCCTAAAATACTCACGCGACTATAGGTGCAGTTCAAAGTGTGACTAATCGACCCCTAGGCTAAATCTTTAAGACCTCCTCTCCTAACGTGGAAACATCACCCGAAACAAAGGGCACCCAAGAGTCGTGTTAGCGCGAGGATCTTTTCTCAATTCCCGAAGCGAATCTCCGAGATCGCGTTCGAGTCGCTCGATATAATGGGCCACGGTCCGTTTTCCAGCAGTTTCCCTGAAAATACTCGAGGAATCGCGTCAGCAGAGCGGACGGACCCGGAAGGAAGGAAGACGAGAGCCGAGTGAAAGGCTGCACCCTTGACTGCGCCCAGCTAAAGCATTACGAACTTCCATTATCCGTTAATCCTCGAGCAATAATTGTTCTCTGGTATTATCGGAGCTGCCGGCGCGCTCCGTTGTTGCGGAACGCTTGATAGAAAAGTAAGCAAATCGGGCCAGGGGCAATGTAATCTTCTGAAATTTGTATTTTAATCGCGGCCATTGTGCCGTTTCCCTCGAATCGCGGAAACACGCTCGGGCTGAATCGCGCTGGAGGAAGACGGACTGTTTGGGAAGCGAAGGAAAGGATGCGGAGCAAAGAGTCGATGGTCTGGGTTTAATTGAAACACTTCTTGGACGGGGGGGTGAATATTATTCCGAATTCTATTGAAATGAAACGAAAATCAGCTACGTTGTCGAACATGAGCCGTTCGTTGCACGAATCGATCCACGAAACAAAAAGTTAATAAATAAACAACGAAATGGGCTCTGAATTAAATTATTTATCATTCAATGGCCAAACAAATTTTGTCGTTTAATGGTGTCAGTCTTTATTCTTCCTGTCCACCCAGTTCGTCTCCAAAATTAACGCAGGTTCCCAGTTTCGCTTTCCCTCCGATAGGAAAAACGACGAAGGGGGGCCGAAGTAATGCAGGGGTAATACAAGGTTGTTGGCTGGAACGAATTCTCGGAGGAAATTATTTCCAAGGTGCACTTGCCGGGCTACGTCGATTTGGAAATACAAAAATAACGCGGGTCCCGCGACAGGCCGAGCGTCGGGGACATGAAAGTTTCAGGGAACTCGTTTGCCAGTTCGATTCGAGACGTCGACCTGCATCGACGCCTACACGCGTGCACGTGTGCAACCTGCGCCCACGGAAACGGTAGCAAGAGAAACGACCGTCGTAGGTTTCTCGGTGAAATAACTTTCCTCTTTCACGGCGACGACTTTTCTACGCGAGACATACGCGGACTTCGATGTTTCGACTAAACGGGAACAATTTTTCCAGACATCCGAAAAGATATGGACGAAGTCGAGAGGGTTGGGATGGTTGGCGAAGTAAGGCACGCCTATGTTGAAAAATGTGGGCAACTTGCCAAGGATGGGCCCGATAAAATCAAACCTAGCGTCTTTTTTATTGTGAAAATCAATTCTTTAACCCTTTGCACTCGTACGCCGAGTACAACTCGTTAACACTTTCGCTGCGGACGAAAATAAGTAGCCGTTCGCTGGGAGCTGCAATTATGATATTTTTTTTTAATGAAAAATTTCTTACTAATGTTCTAATATGATTATTTCGAAAAACATATATTTGTGGTGTTGCCGAACAAAAAAAAAAAATGAAAACTGAAAAATAATAAAAACAACCATGTACTTTCAGTTGGACGCACATGTGCGTCATCCGCAGCGAAAGCGTTAAAGTAGCTGCTGGTAACGAAATCGAAATATAATACGGAGCGCAAATGGTTAATATTGGAGTAAAATGATACAATGCCAGTCCGATTTCCAAACAATTGAAAATTTGCACGAATCGACTAACCGCTGACTGAGTCGAGCCACGCTTTGAAAGACGGTGTTTCGCAACGATTATTCGCCCATAAATCCGTGGCTTGGCAGCAGCACCGCGTTTATTAATATGGATGAACGTCCACGGTTCACGGAGTGGCGAGAAAAACATTCCATTAATTCCGAGCGTCGATGGTTGCGACCTGAGACGTCGTGGGTGTTGCCAATTATCAGACACCTAGAGGCGAATTTTCAACGACGTTTCCGTCGACTAATGCTGTCGTCCCGTGTAAACTTGCCGCTTCGACCCTCGCGAATAACGACGGGGCGATGTATCTCCCATCCCTCGGCTGCATTGTTGCATCGACTAATTGGATGCGGAAGAACGAGTGCAGCCGCGGACGTATCCGTCGAGCGTTTCAGAGAAAATGGGACAACGAACCTCGGGGAGCATTCCACTGGTTCGATTTCATCCCGTTGGATGCTTGATCGATTTCGATTTGTCGCTGAGAGGGACGAGTGTGCTTCGAAGTAGGGGTGGGGGATTATTCGAGCTCTTAAAAAATAATATTTGTATCGCAAACGTGTCAGGATTAATTAATTTGTTGCGAGCTGAAATTAGATTTCTATTAGTTAATCGAAAAGTTAATCGAAAAATTCAGACGAGCAGAAGAAGATTCGTTCTTATTCTGCGCGTCGATTCCGAGGTATCGATTGCTGACAGTCGCAGCCCTAGACCCATGCCATTCTTTAAATAAAAAGTCGAGTCGATCACGGTTATTCCTGGCTGACGAGTAAACGACTAGGGTGCCGACAAATGTACCAGAAATTATGGCGACCTGTGCCTGCGGCCGCCTTTTTACAACAATAACTGGTTAGTTTCCAGATAACTTCTCTATATTTAGAGCTCCCGCTCTGGGAGCGTGCACACGATTTAATTTTAAATCCCAGCGAGTGCTCTTACTTTCTCTCGTTAATCTGTCGCTGCGTTATGGATTGGCTGTTCAGACCAGGCTGGGAAATTCTGGTAATCGGAGAACGGTTTGCGTCTGCTGTACAGACCAACTTATTTCAATGAAAATTGCCTGGAGTATTCTTCAGAATATACATCTTTCACACATCTATCGAATAGTTGAATTACACGTTATTAGTGTCTTCATAAAATATTCCCTTTGGTCGGCCTGAAGGGCAACGCACTTAACGAAATAACCGCAATTCATTTCTCCGGTTTCTCTCGTTATTTACACGCAAAGCCACGGTAAATTTAATAGTAACTCACCCTAATTTCTTCATTCGTCATTCGCAACGACTCCTACATGCAATTTAGGATCCGTATACCTGGAAGGTAATCAATCAGCTGATCAGTTTCCCAGATATTTCGCACGAACCGAAATTTCCTGTTCCTGCCGGGAATTCGCCTCGCTCTTTTTCATTAAACCGCGACCAAATGCTCCACGGTGGATTTGCTAGTTTAGATCCGATCTTCGCGAGCCGTAATACTCGTTTTCACGAAATCGTTCGATGTCCAGTTTATTCCAGATACTTATTCCGTAGTCGATCTCGCGTTCTATCGGTCGTCTTTCTAGGAACGGCGCTTTCCCGTGCTTTTTCCGTCGACCTTCGTTAATTTTTCTCAGTTTCCACGTCATCGGGCGATCGATGGCAGACGAGGTGGCCTCACGTTCGGTAAATATTGTTCGTAAGTCTCATCCCAGACGGAGTTTCCTTCCTCGAGGAGAAATAAATCCGATCGCGTTCTGCGGAGTATTTCACCGACACCGAAAACCAATAAGGAAAGCGATAAGAACCGTTTCTGTTAATATCGATACCTGAAATTGTTTAAGGAATAGGGTACGTAAAACGAGTCGTAAGTTCCAGGGTTTACTGCGAGCTTTGCGTGGCGTTTCGAAATACCGAATGGGGGCCATTCTTCGTATGGATTTTCATCGAGATTAGGGGTACTCTTTACTGCTTCGTACTTGACACAAATTGTATACAGTCTTCAGCTTTATGATCATCGCGAGGTGGATACAATTTTCATTTTCTATTTCCCGAGGGTGACTTGAACTCGAATAAAGATATCAAAAGGAATAAAAAATGTGTGCATACACGATAGCATCGTGCATACATATTTTTATGCAGTTAATAATACCCTGTTTCCAAATTACTAATTAATAACGTTTCATTCACGGAGTATACTATCAAATTTTCTACTAGAAAAAAGATATCCTGCGTTATGAAATAACGAAACGTTGCAGGGATTGCAATAAAGGCTGACTTTCGTCTCTCTGTTTATTTTTCACGAGCTCTCCCGCCGAGTCGGATAATAAGAAACGTGGAAAAAATTCGTATCGTGCGGAGCTGTGGGTTCCTCGAACGAAAAACTTTCAAAATTAACGAAGAAAGTTACACTGTACACCGAACTCGAGTTACTTTCATTAAGAATTTTAATAAGAAGCATCCGATTCCTTAACCCAGTTCCCGTTTACGCGCAGTCCAGATCAATATCCGACCAATGAGAACTGTTTCGAAAGATCGAGGGCTGGAGATGCTCTTTCCTCGAAGTTACAAAAATGATTCGATGATACTTTGAGATAAACAACCGCGCCACACTGAATCAATCTTAATGACCACGTTGCAGATACTACAAGGATTGATAAATCATCCCCGTTACTTCAAATTAATAAATATATATGTAAATAGATGTAATCCAGAAAAGGAACGATCACGTTCGAGTAGATCCACCAGTGGATCCTTTAATTAACCGTATATTCATGCGTTCTTCAACGATTCCCATAGGAAAATCGCACTCGCGCGTAATTAGCGCCAGGCCGATGTATCTCGTCGAGGCAAACAGAATTCTCGATTTCTTTGTTTGATTTTCCGGTAATCGTGCCCAGTTGCACAAACACCGACGGATTTTTCAATTAGCAGCCCTTAATAGAGCAGTTGTTTGAGCTGGCGCGGAATCCCTGGGCATCGCTGGATAATTAACGTGGAATCCCCGTGTACCGCGCAGACGTCGTTGCACAGGTAGATGACGCGTTTGCGTTGGCCAGGTCATTGGATAAAAGGAAATGACGACGTAGGTTAGGTTCGTATGTTAAGGAGGGATATTAAAATGGAATTATACACTTTCAAATTTACGTTAAAGACGATATCGCAGACTACCAGGATACCAATTGTTGAAGATGCGAACATAGTGTTCGAAATAATCTGGAACCACGTGACCTGTCCACCACGCAGGTGTCACTGCGCACGCAAATGGGGCTGTGGTGTAAGGTTGCTAGACAAAGAAAGCCCTAAATTGCTGTTCTCGCGAGGTTTAACTTACTCTGAATTTAATTTCAAGAGTAGCCGATGAAAACACGAAGTATAATATACAAGGTGTCCAGGATGTCCCCTTCTTTGGAATAGATGTCGCGATTATATCGGCGGTAAACCTTGAACAATGATTCAGTATCCGAATTGAAGCGACAGCGAAATTGGTCGAACGGCTCGTCGTCGATAATAACTCATCTTCGATCGGGCATGTTTCGCTTTTGTCCGGGTCCATTGTCCAGGAAAAGGAATTACGTATTCGAGGATCCCGACAGGAAGAATCGGTTTGTTATGAGCGACAGGATGCGCGTCACGTGCAAGTAAATCACTGTCGGAGCGATGAATTATGAAGAGAACGATTCGTGACCATAACAGAGCGTACTTCGATCGATCGATATGTATTTGCGGGAAATCCTCGTCCATTGCGCAGTGGCGACAACAAAATTGTCGCCTCGACGACGTGCAACCTTCTAAGTTTCCTGATTTCATCTTTTATTTTTAACAACAGCGTGGACGATAAACACGATAATAACATAGTGATTAATTCTTGCGTTGGAAAAATGTGTTGTTGTAATCTATACGATCGCTATAAATATCAGAAGCGTGACACTTCCAAATCTGTTCGTAATTCAAATTAACGTAAAGGGTAAAATTAAAACTGCTTCGTAAAAAAGAAAAAATGAATGGATTATTCGCAATAATTTTCAAATACTCTGCTTCGACTCAAGCTCTTTCCCAATCTCGTTCCGCTCTATAACATAAAAAGAAATCAAAAGGATCGCTGATTGGAGTGGTATCGAACTCGCCTGCGCCCACCTAATTCCTTTCAATTTGTTTACCACATTCATGGAGCAATCGATTCAGACAGAGATAATTAGCGACCAGTTAACGGGCGAGGGCACGTCAGAACGTCGACTGGAAAATGGAAAACGTTTCCACGCTATCCGGCCCGGCACTCATGCTCGTGGCGATGGCGCGCGCCATCGACGGCGAGCCATTTATCGGCTGGCCACTATTAATGGTCCATGCGTACACGGATTAACGTCCACGGGGATTCCAGGTGGTGCGCGCTGTGTGGGTGGCACGTGCACGCATAACCGGCGCCGGCATTGTGAAGTTTTTGGCCGCGGTCACCTAATATCCACGGGCACGGCCAGTGAGTAAACTGGTTTTGGGGTTGAGCATCCACCAGCCACTCATACCGAATCAGCCGGTGCGGACGTTGCATTAAGTCTGATGGACCGTGCCGCCCCGTTGCCATTTTAGTTACGTTAACAATACCCCCCGTGCTCAGATTATCCGCTGCGACGTCGACCAGCTATTCAATGATTATTCTCCCTGTGAGAGAGGATAATCGGACTTTAACCGTTCGACGATTGGGGAAAGGGATGAATGTGAATTATTAAAGGTCCGTGGTGTTTCGGGAACATTTTAAGCGAGGCCCTGTTTCGTTGTGTAATATAATCTGCATAAAAATGTATCCTTAGTGTAGGTACACAGACAATCCCATAAATATTCGTACCTTCCACGTCTATTCAAGAAATCTGTCTAAATTAAATGATTCAGGTTTGATGTTTTCAGATAAATATTTCATTATTAATAATACATCAAATTTATAATGAAATATTCATTTGAAACTATCGAACCTATCGTTTAATTTTTCATCACAGATATGTCATTATATCATGAATGTTTCATTATAAATATGTACACGAATAAACTCTACAGTTGTATGTATTAATAATGAAATATTTATTTGAAAATATCAAACCTATCGTTCAATTTAGACAGATTTCTTTAACATACATAGAAAGTATGAATATTTATGGGAATAAGCGGAACGAACTCATGGGACGACCAAAATACCTTGCTACTCGTGGCGAGGCGTTCTAAGTAGTATTACCCGGTATCTAGTCAGACACTGCTTGCGTCAGGGAATCCCAGACCACTCATCCGTCCCTCTCGTCACTTCGCTTCTACCCAGCAACCACCGTCAGTCCACGCGCGTTCCTCCCCGAATTCCCTCAGCCGAAAGCAAATTAACCACCCCCGCGTCTATACCCTCTCACCCTCCGATCTATCGCGCCCTGCGAAAGAGGGCCGATCGTTCGTCGCCCGTATATGGTTAAAGCGCGTCGTGGAAAAGGTTCACGAATGGAATTCAGAGAAGGAAAACGAAAACGAGGAAGACGGACTGATGAGCACAGATAAAACACCGAGGTGAAACAGGAGGGGGCGGGTGGGGTGCCGGGAGAAGGAGAGGGCAAAGGAACGAGGCAAAGCTTTGTCCACAGGCGTACTGTTCATTTGCCTCTGACAGAACGGATTAAAGGGATTTGTTCGTTTCGCGGGCACACCGTGCCCCCTTCCATCTCCGTCGACCCCCTTCGGCCGCGCCCTTACTTTCTCTCGCCCTCTTTCCGCCGCTGAATTGTTTGCGGGTGTCGGATACGCCGGAACGGAGAGCTCTGAAGTCAGTGGTTCTCTGTTTTCTGCGGGTTCGCGGGGCCCTTCGGAGGGCCAATTCTATATTGGCCCCCTTTCCGAATTTTATTTTTATTTCCCCTTCCGTTTTCTGAGTTTTATTAGATCCTTGTAGGCTCCTTTCTGAATTATATTCCCGTTGCTTCTTTTCTTAATTTCATGCACCCCTTGGCCCCCCTTTATAAATATCATTTACATCGATGACCTCCTTTCGGGGTTTATTTATCTCTGAGACCCAATTTCTGAATTCGCATCACCTCTGTGACCCCTTATCTGAATTCTACTTACCTTTATGCCCCCTCCGGAATTTTATTTTCTCTTCTACAAGCCCCCTTCTGAATTCCTTTTACCTCTACAACCCTCTTCTCGAGTTACTCTCCGTAACCCCTTATCGAATTCCGTTTATCCCTTTATGCTCCCCTTCTGATTATCATTCATCCCCCTTCCTCTTGAATTTTTGTTTATCCAGACGATGGTGTGACACGCGATTCTCCATTGAGAATCCCTGGTCTACGTGACGAAACGCGAACAGAGGAGACCGGGTAAATGGAACGAGCTTTTATGCTACGATACGTGCCCCCCGCAAGCCCCCTGGCTCAGGCAGCTTCTTTCAGCCCCTCGGCGCCGATGATTTCGCTCTTCCTTCCGCACTTTTGCTCGACCCGTCTAAAAGCTGCGTTCCTCTTGTGTCCGTCGACGTTGCACGCGAGAATTAACCTCGTTACGGTGAATCGAGCCTCGATCGACCACGGCGTCGATACCGTCGGTGAAATTAAACATCGCGTAGCGTTAAGACTTGTGCAGCATTTGTTCTGCTCGCGAGGGTACCGTATCCTAACGATGAAGAAGGGTTGGCAGACACACGTACGTTTGAAATGTTATTTCAGATTCGCGATGAAATTTGTGTGTAGAAAGAAGAGTCGTAGACGACGTGTTATTTGAAGTGCCATTTCAGTTTCGTACCGTTATAAAATAAATTTCGATATTCCATCGGTATATTATTACGATATTTTAAGATCTCAAATCAAATATTTCAAATTATTCAAATATTTGAATAGCGTACCGTGAATACGACTATCAAACTTGGTCGAAGACATTAAGATACAAACCTCGCGTGAAGCAATACTTATATTATTCAATCATGAATTGTCACATCGAATAGAAGCTCCTGATATCCATAGGTATTCTCGAAAAGCTTCATATACGCCGTGGCGTTTAATTTCCAAACACTCCTCGATCACCTGCGATCGAGGATTGCCGCATTGGTCTGAAGGGTGGAATTACCTTCGAAACAGAAAATGGCGATTATTTTCTTGATAAATCCAATCGTCGAGGCTCGATTAAATCAAATCGTGGAAGCGTACTTGCCCCAACGGCAGTTTCCGTCGTCGATATTTGATCTCCGATTGTCTCCGATTCGTCTGAGTAAATTGGAGGCTTCCAGTCTCCAGCGGGGATCGTCGATTCAGCGACGATTACTTTGTCAAGTCCAGGGGACACGGTCCACGTTTTCGAACAGCGTAATTTAATTAAAGATGAAGCGATCGTTGGCGAGTAATTTCGCGCGAATGAATTTCGATAGTTCTCCCATCGCGTCCGAAGTCGGCCCGTGTAACGAGGCTCGGTATCGATCGCGTTAATCGCGAGCCGGTTAATTGCTACGGTTTCATCGAAATAGCAGTTACTTTCCGCGCAGTTGTATCGATCATCGTCCTTCGAGCTCGGCCGAGGCTTCGCGAGACGTCTTTATTTCGAATACGGATGTAGAGAACAAGATAATTCCAAATCTGAGGTATAGATATCAGGGGTGGGAATTTTTGTTACTTTATATTAACCCTTAAATTGCATAATGTTCTTTTGGACGAAAGTTAAAAAAAAAATAAACGTCAGCTGTGAAAAGTGTTGAAATAATCGATACATTGATATTTTTTAAAATTTCATTTGAAAAATTAAATGTTCTGAAGAAGTCGATGTTTCGGTATAATAAGAACTGACGTATCATTGTATCGACTCAGAAATGACTTCCCTCTGCTGGTAGAAATTTGTAATTTGACCGCTAAACGAGCGATGATCAACAACGACGACTACGTAAAAGAAGAGAAATTGTAATAATTAGTTCGAAAGTAAAATACTCCTTAAATTTAAAATTCGAGGCGAAACGAGTCAACATAATTTCCGCCGGAGCTGAAAAGAAAGTTTCTCGTTTCAAAATCAAATACTTTCTGTTGCAATTTTAACCGAGATCGATTCTTCTTTACTTTGGAACCAGAGGGGAAACCGATTACCTGTTTTCTGCCCACGCGGTTCGATACGTCGTAAAATGTTCTCTGATAAAAATTGCAGGCAATCTCGTCCGGCTTCCTTTACTTCAAATATTGTACAGAACTTCGAGTTCGGGGACTCCAATGCTCCGTCTTTGCTAACGGTATAAAATATTTCTGGAGTTAGGAAGAGAAACTACGTTTCGACTCTCGCCGGCTCCGACCTCTATTAAACGTACGGAGTATCTATGGCGAGCTGTTCTCGGCCAAGAATAACACGCTATTTTTCCGTTCGATGCTCGAGAACGTTACGAGGATCGTGTTTCGCTAGGTCGGGCGATTCTTTTCCTTTTTACGGTCAGTCGGTCTTGCTTGTTTAGCATAACCAGTAGAATAACCAAACATTAGCGGGTATGATGTACCGAATAATATAGAATTACATGTAGAAAAGAATACATACAATTATATAAATGTATTCGATTTATAAAATATAAAAAAATTCTTGAAATATCTAGAAAAATCTGAAATGGTCCTCAGGTTGGACCAGTGTCAAAGTTTTATAAAAAAAGATGGACTAGATGTCAAGAAATCGACATGAAAAAAATACTATACTCTGACGATACGAACGATGGTGCAATTTATACGTCAGATCGGAGCAAACTAAAATTGCCTTCGTTAAAATAGACCGAAAATTGCATTTACTCTCTGTTGTAATTGCTATGTGCTCTCGAATCGAACCTACTCCACTACCCTGCATCAAGCTTAGAAGCCGGAGCCCTCCTTTCTCGCGACAGCGAGGATAATTCTCTGTAAAGGAAAAGAACCCAGTTAACGTTTCCCGGATATTATCACCGTCGGTTCTTGACACTTCCATTTCCCGTTTCCACGTTCTTTCGAAGCCTCTCTAATCCCCGGCCGTGCGCCAGCAGGATGGACTCAGGCGAGAGCCCCGCCGATCGCAGTTTCGAAAAAAGGAACCGCAAGCTCCGGGCGAAAGAGGTGGGATCGGATCTCGAGGATTTAGCGAACCCGGAGAACAAATGGCTCTGGGTACGAGAGAACTCGAAGATATATCGACTCCGGCAAAGACTCCATTTTCGCTTTTTGGTTCTTCCCGATCGCTATCGAGACTTCCAAGATGGAACTCTATCCGTCAACTGATTCTAAAGGAACTCGTAGTCCCAACACTGACTACTTTGTGTATCACTTGGTTTGTTTTTTTTTTTTTCATTGCTAGGCATTGCTTAATTTTGATATTAGTATCCTGTCACGTATTCGACAGAATACCTGTACATAGTTACGTGAATTGTTATGTTGCGTTCAGAGTTGGTGAATAATTCTTTGAAGGGAATACTTCAAAGTGGCAGTTTAGATTAAATCCGTTGTGTTTCGCGCGTTCTGTTATCGTAACATTATTTTTCTCTTCGAACACTATTAACCCTTTGCACTCGCGGCTTTTTTTTCTGGTCTCTGCCAGGAACTCGAGACGCTTTCTTAGCATTCTATTGCCACGAATGCTGAGATTATATTGACTTGAAAAATTAGATTTCTAATTCGAGATTTGAGAATCAAGTCAGCTTCGCCTCAAAGAAATTAAACCTAAAGAAAATCTAGTTACGACCGAGAGTCACCTCTCGAGTGCAAAGAGTTGATTAGTACATCCCATGAACTTGTGAGACGACCTAATACAAATTCATTGGATTCGAAACACCATGCGAACAATGGATAACCATATTTTCTTTTTGTTGCAGGTGAGTGTGTGCCATGGCCTCTTTATACTGAATTGAATTTTTTAAGTAAATCGCATCGATCCTCTTTTGTAAATTCCTAATATTTTAATCCACGAATGCTTTTACCTAGCTGATTATATACCAATAACGAAACAAGATAGGAATTCGACGAATCGGAGGACCATTGCTTAGATATTCGTCTGAACTCGTCCCGCCCGAACGTCACAAATCGAGTCCACCTCTGCTCCGCTCCCGATAACTTTAATTTTCCCGACGACTGGAGCGTCGCGAGGAAGACGAATGGCTCCGAAACTTCCCGTTCCCCCTGTTCGTCGTCTATTTTTCCCGCGAAAACTGTCGGTAATTTATCGAAACGCTCCGATTTCCCTCGAATAAACTTGCCGTCGCCCGTTGGGGACGCGACGGAAACTTCCCGCGAGCCGAGGAACCGCAAATTCTGCCAAGTCCCTCCTCTGGGCTTCGTTCTTTCCTCTTTCTCCGCGTTTTCCCACCGAGTTTCGGGAACTCGACGCGAGATGCTGATTCCGTGAAACACGGGGGGGGCTTCGGAATTTCATTTGGGAACGAATTCATCGGATACGGACGCATAGTTTGCGCCGGAGGGGGAGGTTTTGGCGGGATCTCTATAACTATGGGAACGTAACTCGTTACAGCGGGCTGTTGGAGCTTCAAAGGTTGCCCGCATTCCGCCGTCTTCGGGGTGAAGAATCGTGGAAAAGTGGGACAAGTTGAAGCGGATGGTCGATTGGTTGGTTGCCTTGCATTCGAATTATAAAGGGGTGAACGACTTCTTTTATTCGTTACGGTTTAGATAGATACTCGTCGTGAATGTAACTTACGGACATTTGGCCCTAGAAGAGAATGGAGACATTGTAAAATACGAAAACATTTCGTTTTCCTTACATATTTAACGTCACATCAACTTTTGGTTATTATTGGCGACTGTCTTCGAGGTTCTTTTATGTCTTTATCCTTCTTGATACATGTCGGTCCAAATATGTGCATCTTCAAGTAGCTGGATTATTTTGTGAAAGTTTTCTTCTGTGCTCCGTGCTTCCTTTAAACAAACGGGTAGTGGTTCCAGTACTTTTACAGGTAAATATTCTGTGTTCTTCTGTTAACACTTCAAAACGTAAACATTGTTGACTGACGAGTACAAAACTTAAGAGATCACGAATATTTAATTAGATATTCTTTGACTTCGATCGATGCCTGTCTTAGCATAAATTTCATTGAAATTTCAATTAAATTTGCAGGAGATTATTTAAAATATTTCAAAGCTGCTCGAGAAGTTAAAAATTCCATTAAAAAGTTTCAATTAAAATCCGATTAGGTCCAGTACTTATTCGAGTGGAAGGATGTTGAGTTATCGGAACGAAGTTGAGGTGGTGCTCCGACGTAGACAGATTAGACCAGTCGTCTGGGAACGGATTTTGGGTTTCGAATCTCGATCCGACCTCTCCTTTCTACCCCTGAGGGTTGGAAGAGGGACTTGCACTTGGGTTTGAAGTTTCAAGTATTGCGAGCAGTCGTGGTCGGTCACGCTGGCAGACCACGCCGCGGGCAACAGCTATTCAAATCTTAGAACTATGGGGGACGTCTCGAGCATCGATTAGATCAGTCGTCAAACGAAGAGTCCAGAAACGTAATCCCGATCCAATAAACCGCGTGATCCACGAGATTCCTGCGGACGCAGCGGATCCGTCCAAAATCCCCACCAAAACACCACTTCCTCTTCGATCTTATTTCGATATTCCTCCTTGTTTACGACATTCAGAAATGTATAACTATTGGGTTGTCCGGAACGTTCATGCCTATTTTTGAGAAAAGTTCAAAGCCATATTTGAATTTTGATGTGTATTCATTAAATTATATATGTACCATTTTGTTCCACAACCTTTCCACCTGTTATGGAATGCACACATGTTATTTGTTTTCAGTCATTCCTCTATATTCAGACCTGTACCACGTACTAAAAATCGGCACGGACTTTTGCAGACAACCCAAGACATTAAAATTTATCGATCGCGGTAGTTTTCGCATTTAGCACGTCACCACGTCACCCACGTATAGGTGACAGAGCTTTACACCGAGAAACTCGAACAATTACTTTTAAGAAATAAGTGTCAATGAAAATAAATCCGAATGGAATTTGTATAGACTTTGTATAGAATTCCATAGTTTCTAATCGTCTCGAGGCAAATCTTTAGCCCGGTAGAACATTTCCATGTGATCCGGCAGTGAACGCGTTGAAATTCCAGTTGCGTTCAAAAATGTCCATAAATCCACGAAATTAATCCAGGATGCAGAAATCCGGCAATCGCATTAAATCGATTTTCAACGCGTCGATTTCTAATTCGCGGATCGTCGAACCGCGCCAGGGGAAATCATCGGGTTGGTAAACGTGGACCGCGAGGAACGGCGACGTTACACGAATCGCGGGGGCGGGATATCGCGTGTCGTTTGCATTGTTTCTCGGGCGTCGAGAGGCGAGATAGCGGAAGAATCGTCGCTCGTAACGCGGACGAGCAACGTTATCTCTCCTGCGACGCTGGATCCGCCATCCCTCGTCCCCTTGATTCCTCCAGGGACTGCCTCGACGTCCTTGCATTTTTTTTTCCTCCAAACGTTCCCGACGACGTTCCTCCGGAATTACCAGTCGTCAACGTTCCAGAGAAACTGGAACGAGTCGGTCCTCGCGGAGGATCCTGAGCGGAGTCCAGGCTGGACTCGTTGAACTAATCGATCTAGAACTGAAGTCGGTAATTTGCTGAAAGGAGACTACAGAAGAGTCCAATAAGGGACGTACGATTTATTTATAAAAATCGATCGCTTCGGTCCCCGTTGAATCGTTTACCGAAACCTCTGATCGAAATTGCGCGTGGAACCGACCTATCGATCCAACGTCGAGCGTCGCGACGAGAGGGACGAAAAGCGACGCGGCGGTTCTGTTTCAAGCATTTCCCCATGTTCAAGGGAGGGTGGGAAATGTCTCTGGCCTTTTCTCCATTCGCCGCGAACATGCGCGAGACATTTTTCTATCGCTTGGCACGCTGAAGGACCCGCGGGAGAAACGAGAAGCCGGCGACAGGACAAAGGCGAAGGCGACGCTGGAGGACGAACGGGGGTGGAAAACACCCCCCTCGTTCCAGCCGCGGGAGACTTTCGCGGTACAATGAATCGAGCTTCCTACGTGCTCGAACAGGCCTCTCTGGAAATAAAATGTCTTCGGAGACGCTCACCCTCGCTGGTGTCTTTCTCTCGCTGAATTCCTGCGGCGCTTAATTAACGAGGCGTCCGCAATTAGTGGAGGAAGCACCGTTAGAGGGTCGCGCTGATTGGTCAGCATTGTTGTGCAATAATATCGTCTCTCTGCCAACTGGAATATAGTGTCGACCCCCAGGGGTTACTTCTCTTGCTGTGTTTTATTCGCGAGTCGGACATTTTCACAAACACGTATTCAAGGTGGATCGTTTCGAGCAAGTTTTACAGGTTGCGATATATTTATCGATATCGCGTGTGTTGGAGTCCTGATGTTTATGCATTTATGGGATTTAGGGAAGTTTGAATATTTTCTCTGTACCTATAGAAACATAAACCCTTTGCACTAGGATTCATGCAGAAAATCTACCAGCAGTAATGATTCTTTAGGTTTAGTTTCTTTGGAACTCGAAGCGTCGATAAAAATGACAATCGGGCTACGTCGTCGAAGTCAGTCTAAGATTAGCATTAGTGGCAATAAAATGTTAAGAAAGCATCTCGAGTTGCAAGAAAAAAGGCCTCGAGTGCAAAGGGTGTATAAGCATCCTCAGTCCGCATATCGTTCTATTAATAATCACCGTATATAATACGGTGTACCTTGATTTCTAAACTCCAATTAAACTTACTGAAATCGATCAAATTCATCCCGATACGTAAATTCTATGTAACGGTCACGAAAGTCACGTTACCAAATTATTTAATTCGATCGACGATTAACACGCAAACCGGTCACAGCGAATATCCTCCACTGTTATTACTCGAAGGCATCGCTCAGCCATGGTCGCAGAACCGAGACAATTGGCAACACAGGTTAGGTACACTGTACACGAGGTCTGGATGCGCGCCGCGGATCAGGTAATTCGCATTCGCGGGGAGAACAGCGAAATTTATCTGTGAATAAATTAGGACAAGTTCATTAAGTAGAATCAGGCTGCGGGAGTCAGCCGTGGGAGTCCGTTGGGAACGAGGTGATGTTGTACGAACGCGATGTCGTGCGCGATACGGTGCTCGAACAAGACCGCGGACACGGGCCTCTGCACTCGGCGACAACGAACAACCATTTACAACAATCGGCCGCCATTATCGCTCACCCGCGGGACTTATTTTCTTCGGGACGATTCGAAGGTTTTCAGAGACGGAGAGGTACTTTAATTAGTCTCTCAGACTGGCGAGATGGAATTTAGACGCAATCCCCTGCGAGAGGACATCGGAAGTCTAGGAAATTTTGTTAATAGTTATGTAGAATGAATTTATGCTGGACCAAATTTTGTTAAAAATGCATGGTTTCTCGAAGTTTTCTTATCGAAATTGCACGACCAAAGCAAACCAAAATATAGTGTATACATATAGAAAAATTTAGAGAAAAACATTATTAAAAAATTATTCCAAGTTCTACCCATCCTACCAGTCAACAAAATTTTATTCTGAATTCTATCTTCCCGATACAGCCTTCTACCCCAATATTTTCCCATTCTGAAGAGTAAACATTCTAAATGAGTAAAAATTGGATCTTCTGGATGAGCAGCGCTGTAACTGCGAATAATCGATAGCCCCGAGTGCACGGGAAACGGTAAACAGATGTATCTCCGCTGACCCGTGAGCCAACAAAGGGAAAAAATCGAGTGGAACGCGGGGGCGCAACGGTTGCGATGCAGCGTCGACCGATTTCAGATCGAGTTGCCTCGATTTTCCTGCTCGTTTACGACCACCCTCGACAAAGACACCGTGGCACGCTTTGTCGGGCTCGCCCGCTCGACCGTGGTAGTATCGACTGTCGAAGAGGGTCGTTTCGTTCGAATAAATAAAAAATCGCCTCTGGGAGCGAGCTGTCCGAAGACGAAAATTACCTTGGAGCATCCGCGAAGAGAGCTTTTCAAAGCTAATCGCATAGTTTGGTGCCAGTTAATTTTATTTAGGGTGTCTTGAATGATTTAAATTGAAATTTTTGTCTTTGAGATCCTTTGAAACTTGTCGTCTCTAAAACTCCTCTCACTTAAAATTTCTGTACTATCTAGAAGAACCTAATAGTGTTTTCCAAAACCAATCGCATCATTTTTGTTGAATCGCCTGGGAGTGAGAATCACTTGGAATTCGATGTTCCTAAACACCGATCCAAGTTCTTCGAAGGACTTCCTGCGTCGAAAACAGGATTCGTGTAGAACCTTTGACGCAGTTAGCGTTGAACTCGCGGTCGAATCGACCCCGAGACCGAGGGCAAGCGCCAGGGGTATAAAACCGAAGTTGTTGATGATTCTTTAGCGGAGTTCAAGAGGAGAGATGTTTCCGGTGCTTCTTATCGGGCTCCGCCTCTTTTCTAAACCGGTTCCGCGAAGTTACCGCGGTCCTTTTGTGCGAGCAAAGTTGCACACCTTCTTCGCCGTGGATGTAGGTCAAGAAAAACAGGTCCAAGGGAGATTTCACCCCTGCGTTCGGCCATTACGACGTCGAAGTGATAGACGTCCATCAACCAAACCCCTTTGGCACGTCCGACTTTGAAGGTATTGATCTAAGACAGGATTTCTTCAGCGAAGTTGCATTTAGTTCTTAATAATCTCGACGAGTGAACAAATTCTTGTGGTATATAAATATCCATTTAGAAAACACGAAGGGCATCTTTTGGCCGAGAAATATGCGGTCAGTTCCATAAGTATTTGTACAATTAGAGGTTTGATGTCTCCAAACGAATGATTCATTATAAGCATATACATGAATTAACCTTACAGGTATATATATATTTATAAAAAAACAAATTATTTGGTAACATCAAATCTGTCATTTAATTTTTGGACTGACTGTATTCAAATTAATTAGTGGTTGCACAAAATTACAAGTTACAGAAGTAGAATATGAAAAGACTACGTAATAAATAAAACTATCGATATGATTATTTCGTGCAGTCGATCATGAATTTAATTTTAGGTGTCCTATGCTTCATAAAACCCCAAATGCCGTTACGTTTCCACTACTCCAAGAATTTCCCTTCAGACTTCTCCACTAAAAAAAAAAAAATACATCCTTCAACTCGAACATCCACAAAAATTACAAAATTGCCTATTCCACCACCTGACCCATGGTTCGACCAAGCGTTCGAGAGGTCGAGGTATCGATTAGTCGCGAGGAGCGCCAAACCGCGCGGATATTAGGTTATCGGGTAACGTAACGCTGCTATACACAAAGAATCGCTGAGGATCGCGAAACGCGACACGTCGATGACACATAAAATTCCTCGAAAATTTGATAACCATCGGAATTGACGCTTCGAAGGGGAGGAGGGATGCTCGCTAAGGGGTTGGAAACGCTTTGCTCCGTTTCCACGCAATTTCACTGCCCGGACGTGACGTTGCGGAAGCGGACCGGCATCGGGCCAGGCAATAAAACTCTGTAATAAGCATTCCTCGCTGGTCGCGTCCGCGTGTTTCGAAAATGCTCGAACCCCGGCGATACCAAGCTTTTAACGGCGAATTTCAAATTACGACGGTGTACCGGAATTCCGTGGGTACAGCTGGTTTTATGGGGGGATCGATTTTCATCGTTACTGCCCTGACCGCTCGCCGTAATCTCATACCCCATGATCTGAAACGTGCTTGAAAGAGGTCCTCGAAGGAACCAGTCACATCTACCGATTCCCCTCTAAACTGGAGAGGTCATTCCATTTTATATCTTCGGAAAGGAATGATTTCTGTTTCTGGTTTGTATTTGTGAATGAGCCTTCTTCGCTTTCCAAGATTGAAATAGACTTTTTCGGATGAGATATACAGTCACTAAGTATTCCTATGGTGAAATTTGTCTAATTTAAATGATTTAAATTTGATGGGCTTCATGTTTCCAAATCAATGTTGCATTATAAATATGTATCTGAATAAACTTCGCACATGTATATATTTACAATTACAAAATTTATTTGGAAACATGAAGCATTCGTTTAAATTAGACTTTGTACGAACACGCATGGGACTGACTGTATTTAAAAACAGCCGTGATGGATCTTCGAATTATTCTGTAAAATTCAAAGTCAATTTTTCACGAAAATGACAGTGATTTTCTCGCAAAACCTCAAGGTAAGGAAGTCCATGTCGACAAAAATTCCTTCCATCTCCACAAGGGTTAAATATTTCTCGAGTATCTTATACATTATCTTCCCGTCTTCTTGCCTAAATATCTATTGATATTAAAATTTATCGAAACCCTTTCCGATGCTCTCGCTTGAAAAAAAGAAAAAGGACTGCAAGAAGCCAGTCGTGGATCTTATCAAGAACCATTTCTCGGCCTGGTCGCAGGCCTTATCACGGCCGCAGTTTTCCAAGCGTTGAGAGTTCCGAGGCGCATTCGAAGATCGTTTTCACGCTTTCTACGGGTTTTACCGCCGCGGGTTCCCGCGATAGGAGTCGTTAAGCCGCGACGCGCACTTCAGGATCTCCATTCAGCGCTCGCTTCCTCCATGGATCGTTAGATCCTCGAAAGAATCGTGCTCCTTACGTCTCGCAGTAAAGTATTCTTCAGCGACCATCAAACAGCTACCAGGCTCGATAGGGGAGCTCCGGGCACGTAACTCACCGCCTCTAAAAAGGGACTTTCAATTTTCCTTTTTCGTCCTAGCGGGTCATCAAACGTGCAAAGTCCGAACGGAGTTCACTTTTGGAGCTTCGAGGAACTTCGTTTATTTACTGGGCCTTCTAAATCGAGTTCTTAATGTTCCTAATTCCCTGTTGATCCATTTGATGCAAAATATTATTAGGAAAAATATTCTGCATTTATTTCACGATTTTATTAGCGAAAGAGTGGGTGACTTTAGCGAAAGGGTTCATAAAATCTAAATAAATTATTCTTGCTCCGAATTTTAGTTTCTTAGTAAATCAATTTTGGTTTCGTAGTCATATATTTACTCTGTATCTGCAATGCATCTCTCATATTTACTCTCAATCTGCAAAGTATCCAAACGTGAAGTGGACACTCGATTAAGGCGACGCAATTAGTCTTCCTCATTTTTGTTTCGTTTAATCCAGGCTCCTACTTCGGTCCCAGAAGTAAATCGTGCTTTCGCTTCTTTCTTAAGGCTAGCGCGTTGCTCGGTCGGAGTGAAAATGAAACTTTTTCATCTGCTTTGTTGCCTTGCGAATTTTTGCGAGGTCTTATACCGAGGCAACCCTGGACTTTTGCTGGACAGGTATTCCTTAATTAAGCGAGCTTTTTATCGAGACTCGGAGCTTGTTGCTCGTAAGGGAGTCCCGAAAAGGTATTGGAAAGAGCTCGAGTGTCAAAAAATTGATAGTCGCGCTCGAAATTTCTAGAATATTGACTCTTATCGTTGTACAAATTTCTGTCTTCGTGGAGATGAATTTTCCTGGTAATCTGGATCCAGCAACGATCCGTTCAAATCGTCAAGAATTCGACGAATTCGTTCTTGGTCATTTAAGTCTGATAAGAAAAGAGGGAGGGGGTTGTTTGACCGCGATGGAGAGGCATTAGATGCGGTATCACGAGCCCCATAGATAGATCTCGCTTGATACGCGCCAATAAGAGCCGGGAGACCTCTCGATTCATTATATCAGGGAATTCTTCGAGTACCGCGGGTATTGACGCTTGAAACTTAGAAGGAAGGTGGACGCTTTCATTTTCCCTGTGAATATAAAAATTCTAATTTTTAGGGTTGGTCGGGTTAAAAGGTATTCTATTTCAATGTGTTTATACAGTTAAACGAATATTTTCTTCTCAGAAAAAATTACACTCTGTGTACATTCTCCATCCAATCGAGATGTATCGTTATTCTAACTATTCATTTGCATGTCCCAGGAGATATTTATTAGCACTTGGCCCGCGTTAGCTAAAATTCAATACAGAACAGAACCAGCAAGATAAACTCTCGTCGCGAGGAAAAAGCTCGGCTCGCTTTCACGGATAAGCGCGCGGCGTTTAAGTATGGAAAGTTGTCTCGGATCGAATCTTAACAATTCGAACTCCCCTTGATTACATTTAATTAACCAGGAGCCCCGTAATCGAGACCGCCTGAAATTGCCTGCGTTAATTGCCGCGCATGTTGCAGCTATCCGGCTGGTTTCCGGGGTAGACATTTCGAGGCGCTATCTGATCCGCATACGAACTACAAAACGAGTGTGTTCGTTACAGAACGAAGAGTGATCGATAGCACCCGCGAAACAGTCTTCTTCTACGAAACGCGTAAAACACCGACGACTGCAGCGCGATGAAATTGCAGCCCCGTGCACTTTTCGCTCCCATTCGCTCTCAGAGTGCCTCGGTGAATTTAATTATCGCGCACGCTCCCTGAATACTTGCGCCTCCAGTAGAGGGGGATTCTTCCGGTCGAACTCTTCTAGGTTCGAACACTCGAGCCACGAAGGATTTTTCAAAATGGAGTTTTCCGTTTTCACAGATTTTCGTGTACTAATCTCCTCTACGTCTATCGAAGAAATTTGTCGAAATTGAATTCCATTCCCCTGAGACATACTCGCATCGCTAAACTTCGGATCATTTCTGCAAGTTCGTATTATGTTTGTACAGAAAGCTAAAGAACAGAAACGTGTAAATTAAATTACGTTCTATCTTATCGGTGTCGTAACGTGTATTTTAATTTTTATATTTTATACACATTCTGGTATATTCTTGTATGTACAGTCAGTCCCATAAGGATTCGTACTTCCTATGTCTATTCAAGTAGTTTGCCTAAATTAAATGATAGATTTGATATTGTCAAATGAATGTTCCCTTATGAATATGTACATGAACAGACTTCACACGTGTATATATTTCAAATAAAATTTTATTTGGTAACATCAATCTTGACATTTAATTTAGACTTTCTTGAATGAATATAGAGTACGAATACTCAGGGGACTGTACGTCGTTACTTCTGAAAGTATCTTTGAAAAATAATGTTACATATTGTATGGAATTGGAATAATACTTCGTACAGTGTGTCACCTTCTTCCACCAGTTATTAATTATTCGTATTACAATTAGTTCCTCGGAAAGTGTACCACGAGCATTTTTTTTAGTGGTCTTTTTGTAGTTCCATTTAGTAGGTTGCACCGTTCCCGTTAAGCCATATTGCGAGTCTCCGCGAGAGTTAAAGGGGAAAGTTAATACGCGGATCGAAATGAGCTTCCAAGGAATCGCTCGTCTCGAGGGATGACGCTCGATCCGTCTCGGAGATGAACGGGGGGGGGAGGGGGAGGGGGGGATGGTGTTTGCGCGGACGAGATCGCCTTTTGGCCGTTTCTCTCATTATTGTCCAGCGCCGGATGAAAGGGACCCGCGCAGCCGGATAAAGTATCCAACGAGAAGGGTGGAAAAAGGTGGCGAGAGCAATTGCGGCCCGTAGCGTCGTTTTCCGTCGGCGTTCGCCTTTATTGCCTCCGATAAATGTGTTTCCACTGCCGTTTCCCTTTGTCCTCTCGCAACACAGCTCGAAGCTGGCCAGAACGTGTCCCCGGAAATCGTCGTGGAATCGAGACCGGATTCCAGACGCTTCTCAAAAAGATCGGGGATCCCTTTACTCGGATTCTTATTTTTGACGATCTCTAACGAAAACTGCTTCATCGTCGCGTCCAGGATCCGTTAAATTGTCGAAGAGGAATGCGATTGTAGTTCGATGGCGTTCGTTACTGTCTCTGGATCGCTTGGAAAAGAACTTGTATCGTTCTTCCACCTTTAAGAGATAACTATTTTTAGTTCTCTAATTCTCAACTCGCCCTCTATAGATCCGAGAGAATAATTGACACCGAGAATAGGTAATATTAACGTAAATCTACGAATCCGCAGAAAATGCATTTCGCGATCGAATCTTTTTCGCGGCGTTTCGAATTCCTGGACCATTGATTTTCTAGACCCGGTTCAATTATTCCCGGCGCTTGAGCGGGATAGTCGAAACGGGACGTTAAACGACAGCTCGCAGCGCGGTGACGCATATTTAATTAAAGGGAATTTCAGACAGATAGATTCGTCCCGCGAAGCGGCTTTGAAATTTAGATGCAAATCCCAGCGCTCGAGCTAGACGACTGACCCAGAAACGTCGGGGGGATGGCAGCCCCTGACTTCTTTCCGTCGTTTCCCTGACTTCCATTCCCGCCGTCTTCTGGCTGGAAACGTCGTGAACTTTCATCGTCCTGGCCTCATGCATTTATTCAGCTTAGCTATGGCGCGACGACCGATCAGAAACTCTTCATCGCGAAAAGAGAGTCCGTAACCGTTCGCAGGACTCGCGAATTCGAGAGAACGCGTTGGAAATCCGCTTTTATCTTACTTGGCAGCGACGGTAATCTAACCGAGCTTTCCTCAGCTCGTTCAAACATTCTCCGCTATTAACCCTTCGCGGTCACTCGGGGTCAAAATGACCCCTAGCGCAACTTTAAGCTAGAATTACTATAAGTTATTAATTTTATGAAAATATGTTAAAATATATCAAAATTGCCAGAGTTATGATTTTAATGTAAAAAATATTTCTTTTTACGCATTGCCTCCATGTTGATTTTTTTTCGCCATCTTGAAAATTTGATAAAAATTCTTTGCCACGATATTCTTATTTTGAAAGGTTCAAACTAATATCCGGAATTTTTATGAGTCGTTCGGAACGATACTGCCCACGCGGCAATCGTTTAAACATGGCTGGGGTCATTGGGACTCCCTGTGACCGGCTCGTTAATTCCAGAACATGTGACCTCCGAGGATTAATTTCCTCATATTTTCCTCCCCTTTTTGTTTCCCCTTCCCAACAGCTTTCGGGAACCACAACTCAATTTTGATTTATACTTACCCTAGCTGACCAAAAGAATCATTAACATTCACTTAAAAATCGTATAGGGACGAGGAAGCATCTTGATTTATAAAAGCAAGTAGTGGTAGCGGTAATTTCGTTACTTCGTCAACATCTACCCATGAATCTTCCATCCACCATCTTCTCTCTTTTAAACAGTTCTCCTCTCCAAACAACGAGCACGTGCCTAATTCGTCGAGGTTAATTTACGTCCGGCTTTCTTCCCGCACGATAAAAAGAGAAACTAGGGGCGTTCTTCTGAGAAGTTACTCTCGCGGAATTATAATTTAATGCGCGGAGTTTACTCTGCGACCGGGACAGATGCTCCATTGCTGTATAAATAAAGGATAACATAACGACGTTGCCGGGAGGTTCGTTAAATCTCTATTGGAGCGAGATAAACGAGCGCAAACGTTTCCTTCGAGTCGAATTATGATTTTATATAATGCAGCCTTGAGTAATCATCCGAACCAGGGCGTGTTTCTTTCGTTATCGCGGTTACGTTACTACTGTTGAGAGAATTTATTACACCGTTCATAAAGATAGTTGTGCCACTTAACTTGGAGATTAATGGCACCGCGGAGATCGCGAAAAAGTTTTTCTTTAATAATTCTAACAATTTTCTTTCGTTCCGGCGTTGGCGGCCCTGTGTCGACGCAAGCGCGGCCATTCTACTTAACTGCGTTCCCAGAAAAGTTTCCGATCTTGGGAGAGTTTTCCATTCGTCGACGGAACGAGTCCGCGATTTATATTTCGAACTTGTTCGCCTTCGGAGCATTCGACGCGCTTCGATGAATTTTTTTTCTTGAGATTCGAGGGAAATTTGAAAATCGCCGATGCTCGAGGAGGCGCGCAACGTCAAGGATTCCCGAAGAGTAATCCGGATATCGTGGAAACTTCTCTGCCGTCGTAATTAACGAAAGGACGGCCAATCGAGGGGGGAGAGGGAAATTCGATTCGTTTGTTCGCGGCTGTCGAACGAGTTTCCCGTGGGCTGGAGGGATTACCCTATTCGAACGGGACCCGCCACAAAAGAAACTTCCTAATGCGAAAACTTGCGGCTGAAATATCGCTGATTGCGAATGAAATGAATTCTGCTCAGCCATTGTCCGCTGGGGTTGATTCTTATTAAGTCATTAAACGGGCTGGAATAAGCTTCCGCCAGGGGAAAAGGACGAAAGTTCGAGGGCTCGTTTAAAATAATTACCCGGCACCCGTCGAAATATCACCTAACTTCGCTGCAACGACAGGAGCTGGGTTCCTCGGTTGCTTTTCCTTTTGAGGATGTTCTGATTTTAATTCGATTAGTCTACAGCAGATGACCATTCCAACAAGATAATAACACAGGATTAAAACTGGTTCTGACAACGTCTTCTAGTTCAAAATTGACAATCGTGCCGGATAATTCTTTTATAACATCGTTTCGAAGCCCTTAGAAGTCAAGATAACTTTGATTTTATACTGTCACTATTGGTTATTGGGGTTAGAAAATAATTATCACTCAGTTATTCCCTTTTATAAGACATTCTTTATTTCGACCAGAGAGCTGCGATGTTGCTCTCAAGAAGACTACGATCGAACCGAGTATTTCGACGTCAGTGGAAAAATGCAACGAAAACTATCGGTGCCCTCTTGTCATAAACTAACTCCAAGAGACCTTTTCCGGCGTTGGTTTAGTTTTGCCCATCGGGGTCTTAGACTTCGAATCGCCCAGGGCCCGAAGTATCCAACAGTTACAAAAATACAACAGTCGATACCTTCTCATTACAGAAACGATAAGCTACACGAAACATCGAAGCATAATAACGTATACTATACAATCGCGTTTACATAATTTAGATCAACTTTGTTGAATATTCCCGGAGTGATCTTGCCAGCTCTGGCGAAACTGTCGGGTAAGGGGTTAATTCGAGACGAGGCGCGCAAATGAATTCAAGAGACAATACGATTCGGTTGCGAGTGTTAGATAACGGTGGATCCGCCGCAGGATGCGCGTGTCCTCTCGTAAATTTCAACGAGCGACCTAGATTCGGCGCAACGCGACAGGATAACCCAGTTATCCGAGGGAATTCCGCGCGGGTTCGGTGTCTTTCCTATCGCGACCAACTTTCAGCCGCCATTGTGATTGCTGTTAACGAACCCACCCGACCCCCTATGCACGGCAAAGCGAAACAGTCCTCGCAAACGCTGATTAAGAATAGTAATTCGAGTTGTCGCGTGGCGCAAACTTATTAGCCAGCAGCGCCATACCGAATCGCAGCTGGGGGAACTGGGTTGGCTTGTTGCTCTAACGAACAACTCTGAACAGGATGTTATATCGAGATAATTCGGTTAAGATGCTGTATTAGGATCCAGAATATTACGTGGAGTTTTCGCGTAAGATTCTACCTTGGGAGTTTCTTCGTTGGGCTTTCAGTTAGAAAGTGTTCGAGTAAAAATTGCTGCTCTTTGCTCTATGTGAATCGATTCTAAAAGGAAAGTTAAGTTTCATTTAAAAAACCTACTTTCCAAAATATTTTACGTTTCATGCTAGAGACCTTACACCAGCTTGTTCAAGTATTCTACAATAATAAGTGGACACTGTCTCACTAATGTCCTCGTATATTTTCTCCTTTTAATTTCTCCTTTTCTCCTATACTGACCCTAGTTGACCAAGAAAAGCTTCACAATTCACCCAGAAATCGTCTTTTTCCCGCGTTCCTTTTCTTAACTCGACGGAGCATCGAAGCTGTCGTTCTTCGGCGATGCAAGGTCGAACGAGCCACCCCTAACGAGGGACAACCTCGTCGGAGATCCAAACGGCAGATGCGATACGAATAAAAGGCACGCGAGCGTTCCGCACGCAAGCTGGGAGGAAATTGGAAGGCGGCTGATATGAGTACGAAGCGAAATCACGATGGAAAGTCTTCCACGATGAACGCGAATTTACGTCGCCCACCTGCCACCCCGGCTCGTTCCAACCCCTCGAGAAAAGTGGCAAATCTGATCGCCCGTGACGATGTACCGCCACTGTTTTCGTATCACGATCTTATTCGACACGCTGCGGGAACAAAATGTGGGTCAGCGAGCGCAGTCTCCCTCGGAGTTCGTTGAGCGACGTTGCTTTGAACGTATGCTGTAAACGCGATGCGAAAGCTCGGCAGATTTTTTCTTTTTTCTTTTTTCGACCGAGCCTTTGTCGCTCTGCGAAGCTGCGGGGAACGTTGTTTGGTGGAATAAAATAAATTGTAGAAATTCTGCCCGAGGAATGTTATTTCTCGCTACTTGGGTAGGTTAGGTACAACGTAAATTGATTCAGTCTGCTGTACAGAAACTAGTTGGAATTATTAGTAATTGATCTCTGAAGCTTATCCGAAGCTCTGCTGGAGCTCGTCTAGTAGATTAATGTTTACGAGACATTCCTTACCCGTCGCTGTGGTTACTTAATTAGGTTGAAGCTACTACTAAACGTTGTACTTACACAGGGTCGATTACTGCTTCATTCGAAGATCACTATCAGACCCATCCTTCGATTAGAAATGACAGCGGTTAACCCGTCGGAATAAATTCGGTCGCAATTCGGGCGAATCTGAAGTTAACCCACGTGGCCAACGTCGTAACGTTCCCTGTTACCTTGCTCGCGCCCCCGCTGCATTATCTACCACCGCGTCTTGGCAAAGCGAAATCGGATGCGTCGTCGTTTATTATTCCCTTTGGCGCGCGCCAATCAGTGCGAAATTTCGCGCGACTGGAATTCCATCTGGAAATCTCGCCGCCGAGGGTGGATAGATGGCTCCCTCTGTGCATAACTGAACCATGGGGTCGCGGATACGCTCCGAATTCAGTTATCCGGCTAACTCGACGAACGTAGAAAAATTCTGTTTGGGCAGGAATGCGAAAGAAAGGTGGCTCGATGCTTGCGGACCGATGACAAACGAGCGAAACTAACTAACTTTTTTGTAGGGGTAGTTGAAGAGGATGCTCCTGTTGTTTTTTTTTTTTTCTGTTCAAGGGGAAATCGATTCCAAGCAGAAACTCGCTTAAGAATTCGAGCAAGTCTCGACTTTTTCCTTTGTGTAACGTTTATTTGCATCTTAGGGACTGAGATATAATTTGATTTGAACCCTAGTCAGTCACGTGGAAATTCTTTGAGAATTCATATGGGGGTGTAGAAACTTTCTAGGTGAGTTTCAAAGCTTTTGTTGGTCAGCTAGGGTCACAACAAATTGAAATTAAGTTGTAGACAAGAATTCTCTCATAATCGAGTACCCATTTCCCCAGCTACATATTATTCTTGGGGAGCTATGTAGTTTAGGCGCAAGTTCCCATCCTTGACGACTCCTCTTCTCTTAACTGGTCCTTACGCTCCCCGTCGTTATTAATCAGGCTCCTCTGATTAAAAACAAAAAGTTCGTGGAAAACAGAGCCGTCTGTTGATACGAGATAATTACGAGCAATTTCCCGGAGCGAGTTTCACGCCTCCTCGGACAGGAAAAGGAAACTTTGGACGAAACACCGCGCTCGATTCGGCAATTAAAGCGACGATAACGACGCGATAACAGACTCGGCTCGTTTTATGCAAACGATCTCCGGAGAAGGATGCTTTACGGTCGCTTGTTTCCTACGCGAGTCTCCAAGTGCCTTGGAAGAAAGGACGAGTAATCCTTTATCGGAGGGGCGAGGATTTCAGCCCGATCCTTCGCAAAGATCTTTCCGCTGCTTGCTTGAAAAGCGAGACGTGAACAGGGTCGGAATGGAGAGCACGCGATCCTCTCGTATTTTTGCTAAGAGAATAAGGGCCGTGGTTCCAGAGAAGGATTTACTTTAACTTTGCCGTCAAAGAATCCTTTCGCTCCTCTCGAGATTCCTCCCGTAAATAGGTTATTCTGCCGTCGGAGAGACTTTTTGCAACTTGCTGATCTGTGTGTTCGTTCAGACAGAAATTGTGTATCGACTCGATCGAATCGTCCAAACAATTGAAGATTAAATAAACGAATAGTCTGCTTCTGGTAGCGGTTACGAGCGATGGTCGACGGCGGTCAGTGTGGATCGATAGCGATCACCTTTGGTCATCTATCATACAAAATGAATTCTGTCACGAATATAGAAATATTAATTAATTTCTCTACAAAAGTTGATACGTAATTTTTCTCTGACGACTGCTTAATAAACGTACTTGCGAACCTTCATATTTCTTTTCTCGCAAAAGTTTTTAAAAATTTCATTTCAACCCCCAGTATTGCCTCGAGCTCGACTCCCGCAGTCCCTCGGTCGGATCATTTTCCAACGTGCCACGCACAAGAGCTACTTGCCTCCAAAGGTGCCTCCAGCAGACGAATAGCATGAATCCTTTACCCGTCGAATAATCATTCAGTGCCGATCGATGGTGCTCGATGTGTTTCGAGGCCGTTTGAGATCAATCGACCGATGCTCGCGCTCCGAGCCGACTGCGAACTGCGATAATGATTCCTAACCGTGGCGTGGAAGGCAATCGGCGGCCAATGACGCAGAAACACGGAAAACGGAAACCGAACGTCACGGCTAAGGCTCCGATGATCGCGGAACACGGAAGCTTCGCGATCCGGCGATTTCACTTTAATTGGATAACTTTTGCAGACTCGTGGGAGTCATTCGAAAATCATCACACCCCTTGAACATCAATTTTAAGCAAGATTACATTCACAGTAGACAATTAGAAGATAATACCGTTCTAATAACAAATTTTATTTTTTAACCTGAAAAAAGTCAGGTACCAGTTTATGCAATGAACTGTGATCGAGTATTTTTCAGCAGCTCCCTCTCGATATCTATTCCGACCCTAGTTGAGCAAGAAAAGCTTGAAAATTCATCGCCCTTCTAATCCAATAGATTCGCCATAAATACTAAATTGTAGAAGGTTAGGTAACAGATAACGACACACTTCCTCTGACCCATCTTTTCATTTTCGATGAAAATAATCTCAGAAACACGTACAGAGTCGAATGGATTGAACGGTGATGTGTTGGGTGTCGATTTTTTTCTAGGTCGCCAGAGACTAATCTTGATATCTTCTCGCTGTAGAACCGCCATCGAGGAGGGGAGAGGCAATAACAATAAAGCCCCTCGAACGATTACGAGGGGGTGTGGGTGCATTCTGTTATCACTTCCGGCCGATCGGGCGCCCTATCGGCATACCACGATCGCTGATCGAGCCTGAAATAAAGTGGAAGCGTCGCGGATAGGGGCGAGATCTTTGTGCCAGCGTCTGTCGTCGCGTGGCTGTCGATTATGCCGATTAAACGACCCTAGGGGAGGGTGACGCAAATCCCCGACGAACAGAATGATCCGAATGGCCGGGGAGTTTTTAAAAATTATCCTCCGATCTGGGTCAGGTGGTCTTCATTTCTTTCTCTTATTTCAGCCTCCCTTGTCAGGTGTCAAAAAGATAATATTCGTTTCTGTGCGTGACTGTCATTGGAAGGCAGACATTCTTACAAGTATTAGAAGATAGATTCGAAAATTCGAAGGAATCAGATTTGGATCGAATTGATTGCCACTTATTGCTTGATAGGAGAAGAATTATCGTACGTCATTGTAATATTAATAATTCCATCGGAATACGAATGAAAAATTCATGTAGATTTGAAATTCACGTAGATCGAAATTGTACATTGGAAATATTACGTAATCCAGAAAAGTACAGTGAACAGAAAATGACATCCCTCCAAATCGCTTACATTTATCTCAAAATAATTTCAGCAGGTAATTTCAAGCGATAAAATTCTATTTCCTCCTCATTGCTCTTCCCGCAACCATAGTCGGATCGGTCCAACGAGGACGGTTCGCGGTTCCATTAACTGGGGCATCCTCGGCACGCGTGTCCATTACCGAGTACGTAACAATCCTTGCCGAACGTAACAATGAACACCGCGGGCACGTAGATAAACACGATTGTTCAAATGGCCACCGGTTGGTCGATTTCGAATTTTCTCTTTTTTTTTTTTTTTACCGCAGAATCGAATTTTCAATATTTGGCCCGCGGGCAAATATTTGAGATGAAGGCGATACGAATCGGGGGTGTTCACGAACACCGAAACAGTTTTGTTGATTTTGCGCGTAACGGAGATATCATACAGAGCTCGCGGCACGTTCGACAAAAAAAGATTCTCGCAATATTTGCGCAAATAGACGGTACGAGTCGGTCGTTGTTTGTAACATCGATCTCCGGCTCCCTTCGTCCCCTGTCTTCCTGTTTCGATTTGTGGAATGCGTTTCCTGCTCTCTTACGCGATGCACGCGCGTGGACGTCGGAAATAATGGTTCGGCGTTTATTTTTCAAATTTTCCTGAATCGTTGAAGTATTTACCGAGAAATGGAGTCGATCTATTCGGTTCGAGGGCACGGATAGTTGGTTTAAAGTTACAACGAAATTATTAAATCGCGACGAACTTTCGTTATTTTAAACAAATCGACTTTGCCCCGTTCGAGCATGACGTATCGCCGTTTTGCCAAGCTTACACGCGACGCCATTATTCGGGACAACTGTAGCTCGTGTATCCATTACCGCGTACACGACCATTCGCGGAGTTCAGGGATGTAATTACAGACGCAGCAGGTTGCATCGTGCCCTCGTGCACATGCCCGGAAGAAGAACATTTCCATCTAACCCTAGACGATGCTTCTGACTTTCCTGGCACGCTGCTCCATTTATAATGGAATTCGTGCGCTTATGCCACCTGTACAACCATGTGTCGATGTCTCCGCGCGCCGAATCTTAGATCTTAAGCCCGAGGCCTTATCAGAACCTCGATGTTTGTTCGATGCGATTTTTCAAATTCTAAACGTGGGCGACCTTCGTTTTTGGAGATACTTAACAGGTGTAGATGTCGGTATTTGTCAACCTTTTGGCTTACAACGACGAGTGAAACTCGTGGTAAGAAATTTGGGCCATAAACAATAAACACGAGTTTGACTCGTGGTATTTCGTTTAGACTTCGTACCTCCCTGTTTAATTTGGTCCGAGTATTTCTGAGTGCTTCAAGTCCAAAGGGTTAATATTGATTATTCAGGCTGTTCCAGAATTAGTGTAAGAACCGAAAATGGGGGGTAGCTGAGACAATTCTGAATCCCAATTTCCTTTGCAAAAATGTCGGATGGTGCTTCGTTTTTGAATTATTAACTACTCGACATTTTTGCAAAGGAAATTATGGTTCAGAATCGTCTCAGCTACCCCTCATTTCCAGTTCTTACACATTCTTACTAATACCGGGACACCCTGTGGATGCCTTTGTGGTGCTCATTGTTTACTTCATTTATTCGTAGTCTACGGTATCTCGATAAAAATATTCCCCTGCACATTTTCACCCGGAATCGGGAACTGTAGAGTGTCTGAAAACTACAAGTGCGGGAACGTCATGAAGTTGTTTGCACGCGCATTAATCCGGAAAGTTTTGGATAGGTCGACGTTACCCAACAAGCGCGCAACACACGGATCCATTACCACGTACGAGATTGCGTCGCGTATCTCCAGGAAACAGCATCAATCTTGCCCCCGTTAATTACTTCGAATTACACGTGCGGCTAATAGCACGTATGGGACACCGTGGCCCGGTTTCCACCATTGAAAAACCAGTCAGGTCCCGGCATTCGTTGCTCGAACGCGCGATTTAATGGTAAACAGATGATTACAGGTTGAATTCTCGAGTGGACTAATTGCCGACTAGCGAGCGTTGCGACACGCCGTTATCGTTTCTCCCATCTCCCATCGCGACTTATCCGCTAATTGTGAACGCGGCTAATTGCAGGGAAAACCTCCTTCCTTTGAGCTTCGGAACGTATCGCGTGGGAGTGCAATTTATGCGCCCTGGGATATCCTTTAAACGAGCGAAAGGGCATTAATCGATGGCGCGTGAAAGAGACTCGATTTCAATGAACTCGACATCGTAACTCGTGGAACTGTGTAAGAGGTAGGGTAACGGTGCAAATGTAACGGAGACGAAGCGTCTGTTCGATAGGTAATTTTCTATAAAATAGGTGAACGTGCTCCGGAAAATGATGGATCAAGATAAGAGCAACCAAAACATTTGGCGTCGACTCGCTCGTCGATAAGATTCCCTAAGTGATCCCGTCTTAAAGGAAATTACTCGACTGTATCCGTTCCTTCGGTAAAAAAGTCAAACTACTGTTAACGATAAGCCGAAGCACCGAGCCCGGAATGAAAACACCCTATTAAAAAAGCACCATCAATCTTCCAGAGCGATTTTCACCAAGAAAGTAAATCAATACGTTCCCCTCTCCGTTCGCCTAAGGCTATCACCAAACAGCGAGCGTTTTCGACTCATCCCCGGGTCCAATTACACCCGAACAATCGCGTGATCCTCGTGCTCGTTTCTCCGACTGCGTCATGCGCGTCCTCGGCGAAAATAAATTCAACAATTTCCGGGGCACGCTCGCGAGCTTCCACTTCGAAGGACGAGTCTGATTTACCAAATCTAAAATCGACTTCTTTTCTTTTGCTTTAAAATCTTCCTGACCACGTAAAGAATGGTTTCGCAAAGGTCTACCGTATGCTCCCGGGATCGCAGTTTAGCTTTTACACAGCCTTTAAGAAAACTTCAAACGCGTTTCTCTCTAAAGCACATTTTCCAAATTTGCGAGAGACGAATAAAGTTTCAAGAAGAAAAATAAATTATCGCTTGAAATGATATGCATTGGAAAAAGAACCTCGACTGGACCAGACTCCGTCGTTAAATCATGGGCTCCGAAAAATGGTGTCCTTCGGTAATCCTTGCCACGAACCCAGGCTCAGCGATGTCTCCGCGCAGATATTAAGTTGTGGCTGTTATTATCGCCGCAAATGGCCGACTCCTCGCGCCTTGGGAATTCGATAAGACGAAAGGCGGCTCGTAAGCGATACAGAAATACGATGGGAACGTGAGACGACGTTCTCCGGGCGCAGGAATGTTCCAGGAACGACACAGGTCACGTAGCAAGTCGGTAGGCAAGCAATCGATTACTAGCGGGAATAAAAGTAATTGCTTTATAGTTCTCGAACCGTGGTTACCAATGGTCGGTCGTTCCTCTCCCGTGTTTCTACTCCTGGTGGAATCGTCCCGAGCACAGGACCTCTTGAGCCCGATTTATATTCGAGGGATGAAGCCATTTCCTGTTCTTTGGCCTCGCGCCACTCCAATTCAATTTTTTCTCGGGTAGCATCTCCAAAATTGTTTCGAATCTCTCGTCCAGTGGGTTCAATATGTGGCAGAGGATGGCGTATCCAATTTCAGGGCCGATCGACTTCTCAGCATTTCATTATTATTTTTACTGACACACTTGAACTACCATCGAGAGATGTTATTAATTAATCTTTAAAGTTGAGCTATTTTTTGTAGCGCATTCCTTGTTTCGGTAATAATTCTTACGAGTTACGAGGAATAACGGAGAAGGACATCACAGTAGCCACCTCTGTCGGACATCTCGTCTCGTTAATTCCTCCTTCACTCCGCCATTTAATCGACGCTTTGGCTCGGGACCGTTCCGTTAGCGTTTCATTTCCCCGAAGTAGAAAAATAGCCTCTCAGAGACCATTACATCGAAGACCGGAATTAACTTGCATCGAGCCGAGCTAAAAGAGTCGGGCGGCGAAACAAGAAACGGCGGATCGACATGTCCGAGTCGATCGACGATGCCCGTTTCGCGGAGAATCGAATTCAATCGACTCGCCGCGAGTAATTCGTGTCCGCGTACGTAAGAAACGTCTCCCTGAAAAGGATACAACGTCGACGTTCCAGCTCGAAAAGGACTTCTCGGAGAGCGATTTATTATTCTTACTCGACCTCGATTCGAACGGCACTTTTCGACATTTTTTTCTTTATTATCTTCCTTTCCTGGACTCGCGGCCACCGTTTCTGCTTCTGTTTTTTTTAAGAGTTACTTTTTCCTTTTCCTCGTCGCAGAATCGATTGGCCCATCCGTTGATCGCAGCGGAGTCTGCAACGAGATGGAGGGCAATTTGTTAAGGGGGTGCGTTCAATCGGTAAATTGCTTCGCGTCGATCAAGAATATTGTACAAGCATCTTCTTTTAAAGTAGATCAAATAAATCAAGAGAAATGAGAAAACCAATCTCCTTACTCGAGTAATTACAATAGCGATCATAAAAATCTTCGTTAATTTATTACCACTTTGTGTAATTCTTTATTCAGTTAAAGTAGCACGAAATGCTATTACCCAATTAAAGGGAAATATCTTCTCGGTTACTTCTAGATTGGTATCGAACAATAAAATTTTCTCTTCGTAAATTGAAAATCCCTTGTTCCGTGATTGTTTCGAGTTTCACGAACTCGAAGAAAACTCGACGATTCCTTCCGCACCCGCGTCGGAACGTACGATAATTTTATGTACGCGAATCCGTGGCTCTCCTGCAAATATTATCAAATAATATCGCGGGCGAAACCATCTCCACGGCTGAAACTTGTCCCTCCGTGCTATGAAAACCTAACGATAAAACAAGCCCCAGCGGTCGCGATGAAAAGGAATTTATTACATTCGCTCGCCGGCGAAACTCCGCGAACGAACTCCGACTACTTTCTCGACTCGCTGAAAAATAGAGGAAGTTAAACGAGAACGAGTGGCCCGTTGGATCAACTGTCATTTAGAAATTTAATTCAAAAGTTTGCGGGGCCTCCCTCGCCGCGCCGGGAAATGAAATCCTCGTATTGTCCTGTGGTCGTCCATTACGTCGACGAGGACGACCGGGAATGTGCAAGGAAAATGAAAAGCACGCACCACTCCCCCGGCATTCGACTTCGCTTGGAAATTAAGTCAACTACGAAACACCCTCGCAATCAGGTTTTCGTTGCCTTTTTCCTCGGTCGTAGACAACAGCTCGATAGGAGACGTTTCGTTGCGGAAAAACTTTTCCTATCGCTGCTACGTTACGTCTGAGCAATTTAAAACGACGAGGGTGGTCAACTATTGAAACTTGAAAAGTGTAGGTAATGCGAAGGTACAAGTCTCTAGTGGTCAGGACAGAGACTGTCCACTATTCCCGCATTGCTACTCAACGCTATCCACGGGCTATGCCACGACCACTTCAGCAGTGATCGC
This sequence comes from Hylaeus volcanicus, assembly GCF_026283585.1. NCBI lineage: Eukaryota > Metazoa > Arthropoda > Insecta > Hymenoptera > Colletidae > Hylaeus > Hylaeus volcanicus. The sequence continues at coordinate 6,503,284 of NC_071983.1, read as the reverse complement.
TGCACATCGGTACAAGGGTGGCGCTAGCGTCGCGTCCCTTATAATTTCCACCCTTTCTCTCGCGAAAAAGCTACGCTATAATCAGATCCAAAGCACGGTTCGCTTTTTAAAATCATTACTCGAGTAAAAATATAGCGGTGCCCGGTTCCCAAAGCTATTTCGCGCGCAAACCCGAACAGATTCAAATTTCAGTCACGAGGGGTCCTGGGACGGATTCAAAGGTAATTCGCGCCGGTGTGGATGGAAAATAAATTTCGACGGGTCTAACGAGCTTCCGTGCACGCACGCGACGATGCAATTTCGAGGGTCGGGATCGGGTACGTGCGTCCCGACGTCCGCGTCCGTTTCTGCGGCCAGCAGCCGTGGGGAACCGGAGTTTCTGAGGAAATTCGAGCCGACAGCGGTTTACTGGCCGGCGCACGGTCATTGGATTAGTCCGTACGTGTCGATGCGCTTAATTTCGGACGCCCGTAAACGACACCGCGCCAACCTGGGGGTTTTCGATTTCAATCCGTGCGCGTCTTCTGCCTCGCGCACGACGCGGAGAGAGTGCAACGCGTCCGTTCCAATTACAGTTGCAGTCGCACTTCCGGCACCCACCGAAATTCGCGAAATTTATGGAACGATCCATCGACGGGATCACCATTTTTCCTTCGAGGAGCGGGATGGACGTTTCACGCTGGACTTTCGATGGATTTCGGACGAGAATTTGGGACGAGATTGGAAAATTCCTGGGGACGAAGATTGGGAATTCGTGGTAGCGATTCGAACTATCGGTTTGCGAGTGGTCCGAGTGCGGTCGAAATAGGCGAGTTTCAGAGGAATTTTAATTGTTTTATCTTAATAGTGTGAGGTTTAGATTGATAACTGTTTTCTATATTCCTCGGATCGTACAAAATCCACATCGATACAGTTTCATTTTTATAGATTTTTACTACTCGAAACGTGGTCGGTGAACACTTTGCAATGGTGACGGAATCGGTAGGCCTGTACTTGAAAATAAAACGCTAATATTGCAAGTTAATTAGGAACTAAAAGGGTCTCAAACCTTTTTATATCTACCAAGTACGAGGAAATAATCACCGAATAAAAGAGGACAGGTTAACGAGCCCGGATTTTCGATTAAACCGGTTAATAACGTGTTCCGTGTCACAATCAAACAAAGGAAAAAAACAGAGGGAGTATGGGGTCAATCGACAGAGACTCTCGCCGCCCTCAACAACCATTCAACGATCGATCACCAACGAGACAACGTTTTATCCGTTGATTTTCGACCAATTGCCATCGTCGCCGACCCTCTCCCGTACTTTACGTTCAAATGCCCTCTTCTTTTATTTTTTTTGTTTTATTTTTTTTTCCCCGACTCCCGTTCGTTTGAATATTGTAGCGTGCTCTGTTTCCCTCGACTCGATTTCCATTTTAAATCGAAACGCGCTTCCCGACGAAATTCCGCGGACTTCGAGTTTTGACAGGGGTTATCGGATACGTGCGATCGCTCCATGGAAATTCCGTCTGCCGATCTTTGGGGTTCAATGTGTCCACAGGGATACGCAACTTGAACCAGTAACACCCTTGCAGAGCCCCTCCCTTTGTACGACCTTTCGTGTTACTTACACAAAGGTTTTTCTTTCTTCAATTTATTATTCTTTTCACAATCAAGACGCGTTGAAAGGTAAAATAGTCGAATTTTATTTCCCAATTTGTAATACTCGTTAGTGTTATAAGGGGAAGATCATTATCAGAAGATTAATGATTTCTTTACATAGAAACCATTTTCCAACTCTCTAGCTTCTATGGCCAATTTAACACACTCTCATATTTTTTTTATCAAATCTTTTAAATTCGTCAAGTACCACTTGTTAGATGTATAGAGTAGACCGATGATTATATAAAAGAATCCAGTGTCGATCAACAATCCTAACAAGCTTCCATTTATTTTGCAGGTCGATCTACCACGCCAAGACGCCACACCGTATACCCCACATTGTGAGTAACCTGTTTAATTACGTTCCTTCAATTAACTCGCCTTCTTCCATCGCGCGTACGCGTAACAGCCCCGTCCAAGAATGACGGCACAGCGTTCTCATCTTTGGCGGTAACCTGACCCTCCCTTCGGTAATTTTTAATCTCCATCCGCTCGATCCTACTTCATCCGGAAACGAGCTCAAAGGATGCTCTCGTCTCGAGTATCGATCTTCCACGCCGTGGTATTAATCTAATCCCTTTCGACGAGGCTTGGAACAAAAAGGGCTCGGTCTATGATAGCGACGGGATTGGAAAAACGGGCGCAGGTGAAAATTACGTTCCGAGCGGCGTTTTCGTTCTAATTGCACGGCGAAATATTTTCGATGCCCGGGGACCGCTCTCGGTGAGTTTTCAAATTAATTCCGCGGAAAGTTTGGACGGCGAGTTGAACAGCTCGCGCTGTTGTAATATTTCGCGCGATTATTCTCGTTTCGGCGAAGCTTTTCCCAAGAGGAGTTCGTGCTTCGTTTCGTTCGGTGATTTCAACGCGTGGAGTCATCTCGCGAACTGCCTGAGAACCCTTCGATGGACGCCCGGGGAATTTTTAATTGGTTTTCTTCGAATTTTGACAGATGGTATCCGTGGTGGCGAGAGTTCGTATATTCGACGATATGTAGTTAATTGTTCACGGATCAAAATATTATGGAAATTAAAGAAAATTAGGATGGCAAGCTTATGGCACCGATTTTATTAGGACGAGTCAAAGCCCTAATCTCGACTTGGAATTAAACACATGTTGTCCTACATTCATAATTAAAAATCCTTAAACTCACTGCCACTTAAGCTCCTGCTCGCTCTCGAATGTACAAAGACGCCTTAATCGATATTCTCTTAACGGACTGCTCGCATAGACGACGTCGCCTAGCATAGCGTAATTTAAAATTCAAATTCAAGTAAAAACGCTCGAGTGTCACCGATAGGAGTCCCCCTATATTATTTTTATAAATCACGCTTCGTTTCCACGAGCCACCTGGTCGGGATCGATTCACGGTCAACAAGGGAAGTCGCGCTCGCGGTCGGGGAAGAAGATGAACGATGACGATGACAGGTGTCCAGACAGCGTCGATAAATCCCAATTAATTGCATCGACAAACGCTGGCTGGGAACGAACGGGAGAGAACCGAAAATGGCCGACAGCAGCATCTGCCCGCCAGAGGAAATCTGTCTGAAAGAAACCCGACTTTAATCCTCTTACGTCCGTCGCGCTGCCGCGGAAAAATGGCGTTCTTTGGCTGACCTTAAACCCGACAGAAACACGAGAGAATTTTCGTCCTCGACGAGGGAACTACGGACAGAGGGACGACGCGAGACGGAAGTCGAGGAAAAATGCACACCCGCCGCTTGGAAAAGCAGCTCTCGGTGAAATTCTCGCCTGCTCGAAGCAATCCGCGAAAACGAATTCACTTTACTATTCAAATAAAGAAATTGGAGACCGTAGATTCTTTGGATTATTGAGCTTAAAGGGCTTCTTGGAGGGTGGCAATTAGACGAATTCTATCAGTGGATTTTTTCATAGCAAAAGGAAAAGAAAATTAAGCATTGAAAGCATTATTACGCTATTATATGATACATGGAGCAACGTAGATAAGGACATTGACTTTCGACTCTGTTCTTGGACCAGTATATAATAATTTGAAATCACTGAATGATGAATAAAATTGAAGAGCAAGATATATTATAAGGAATTAAAAAGCGGATCTGAATAGACAAGTACTCCTCGCAACACACGCACGCAAATTAATTCATTATGGCGGAGTGGAAAGAAAAACGTCAATGCGCCCTTTCCAAGCTTGATTCGCAGTTTCGTGTTTACATTCCGCGACACGCCAGAATGCAGTCTTGATTCGCCATGTTTGCAGGGGCCCATATTTCGCTGGAACGAGGACATAATTAACGAGCGTCGCCGTCGAAATTACACACAACCCTCCCGCGTGTTTCGCGCCATATTACCCTCCTCCCGTCGAAGTTATCGTTTACCTCCGCGAGGTTCATCCCTCGGAAACGAACAAGTTTCTTAAACACGCTATCTTCCGCGGAAGGATCGTCGATCCCCTGGCAACTATCTTGTTGCGTCCAGGCTTTTGGTAAACAAGCCGTAATTATAAGCCGCGCGGGCGAGTCTTAATTACGAGGCGACGTACGCGTCAAAAGCTTTCCTCGTCGAATCGATCCCGGTGTCTGACAAGCCTCGAGGAGCTCGCGGCGACAGCCGCAGAGGAATGTCGCCGAGAGGACTTGAACCTTTGCTTCAATTCCCGCGCACGTTTTCTAATCACGAAGAAGATGTTCCTGCCGCTCGATACGACTCGACTAATCCCAATGTTTACTGTCTGGATGTTAAACGCTCGAGGGGGCACGACGTCGGAGCTTCGTGCTTTGTATTCCCGATTTAGAGCATTCGGGGATGTACAGTCTATGGCGGTGGATTGCGTCGGGATTATTAAATATATGTAGGAGTTCGGCTCTGAATTGGGCTCTGAATTTCAAATTATCGCGCGATAATCGATCGAGCGCAACGAACGCAGTAGTTGTCGTTTTGTAATCTGTCATCGTAAAGAACTCGCCTGCCAACGGTTATATTGCATCAATTCGTGAATACGTCCGTTCTTTCTTCAATCCCCATCGGTCTGAATCCTACATGTACAAAGGAGTCGTTCGAAGAATTATATAGCAGTTTGTTTGTCGCTCGGATTCCGGTAGATGTCGCGAGATAAATTCTTCGCGTATTTCATATTTCTCTGTCAAGCAGTTTTCCTGTAACGCCGTGACGAAGTTATGCTACGCAAATTTGCTTTTCTCAGCTTCCGCGAACTTTGATTGTGTTACAGGAACGCCAATGAAACTCTTTTCTTTAACGCTTTGATCCAGTTTGCGAAGTTATTTTTTCGTGACGTTGCGCTACCTCGCGTCACTCGATATTGTCAGGCACCAACTTTCTCTAACTTTCTTTGTAGAAAATTAAAAATTTTTTGATTCTAGTTTCTTTTCTCTTCAACTATTCTGTAACTCCCGGTACGATAACAAAATTAGTATAACATATTCCAACCACCTCCTCTATCGGAGGTTTAACGACATTGCTCGAGAGACCACGGATTTTACAAAATATACAAACTCGAAACACGCTCGGTAAACGCGAGGAGGAGGTCTATCCACATGCAAAACGAAATATTAATTTATGAAATATATTCCGCGCGCGTTTTGCATACGCTTTCCGTATTACCATACGCCATAAGTGCATAAATTCCGCCGGCTGCTTACAGCGTTACGCAAGAAGCACGACATAGGGGGAGGAAAACAAGCTACGCGTATGTTTCGTGGCCAGTGAATGACTCGGTTCTTATCAGCCGAATCTTATCGACCCCCTAGGAAACGTGAAATTGAAATTGAAAACACTCGTGAGCATCCGAGCGAGGGGGAAGCCCGAACGACGAAGCTATTTCGAGGGATTTTCCGTGAGAAAATCGCGCGATTGAATTAGAAGCGCGGGGAGCATCTCGAGCTGAAAGGCGCGACGAAGGGAAGCCAGTGGGAAATGCGGGAAAAGTGCTCTTCGAAAAATCACCGATGAGCCCTCGCGACGGCGGCGGATTAATAACGAATACGCCTTAATAATCTCAGCGGGCGTCCGCCGTACTGGAAACTGCGGGGAGTAATCAAATCTGCGGTTCCTAGGATTGGATGAACTCCAGTAGATGTGGTCGGTCACGTACGGTTCCCTGGCAAATTCGATCACCCGCCACGTGGAGCGATCCATGCGCCTGCAAATGTGAAACGTACAAGTATTTTTAGACGGCTGTAGCTGGTCTAGGCTTGCAATCGTTAATGTAAAACTTCAAATCTCAGATTTCTTTTTTAACTCTTAGTATTCTTGGTTAATTCGTTCGGGAAATCGTTGGCCACAATTGTCATCGAATAATAGTAAAACGAATTAGAATTACTTCAATCGCGTCAGCTTCGAGGATGAATTATTTGGTATCCAGGAATAATTAAATAACTGTGTAGATTAATGAGATAATGGGATACAACTTTTTACACTTTTTCTCGAGGCATTGTACTGTACACGTACGCCAAAATTAAGTAAGTGCCTAGGATTTATACGTTTCGTTAAATTAAATCCTTAATGCAGGATAAATTAGAACGACCCCTCTGACGCCACGGAGACGAGTTACTTTGTCACTTTCGTCGGACATAATTAATAACTTTAAACACGAGGTAATCGCGCGCAATTTTTTGTGCCCCCTCTGAAAACAGAATTTCGCACGTGCGACGAATGCCGGGCGCTTAGGTTCCGTGCATTTCTCCAAATTAAATCCCGAAGATCGGTCGAGAAAGGACGTTTCGGATGAGAATATCCACTTAATCCGACTCGATTAAAGGGAGCCGCGAAACCGGGCGAGCCGCCTGTACGTGTCGGCTAATTAAATCCGGGAAATTAGCTCTGTCTTAGAGGGAGATGGAACGTCAGTCGCAGGGAGGGCACAATAGCGCGGCTGTTTCCACTAACGTCGTAGAACTCTCCGGCGAAAGTAATGAGAGATTTGGATCTCTCCGCTCGGAGGTCCGCCATAGTTTTCTACCTCTTTCGGGGTCGTGATTTTCCCGGTACAAGGTGAGCCGTGCAATTGTCGTGGTGCACGGTTAATTTGAACAAGAACGTGGGTATACAATTTAATTTTCGCAACTTCCAAGACACATTTTTAAAACCAGACGCGGTAGTAATTAAGCAAGAGAGATTTTTCCAACCACTTTTCATTTACCGACGTAAGCGGTTCAAAAGAGGTTTCTTCGTATTTTTCAACGAAACGAGGAAAAGGATATTTTCAGTTCCTGTTTATTAACTTTGTTATTTCTTGCGTTTAATTCAAGAATACAAACCGTAAAAGCCTTCAAGGCGTCTTTGTTTACTTGCGTTTATTTATAATTATTGTAAAGAGAAGTATACTAGGTGCTATTTAAAAACTCTTCGAAACAAACATTCCTCGAAAGCAATCTTTCTTTAAATCGGAGAAACCGATTCGACCGCCACGACGACCGGTTCGCGACTCACCTTGTATAACGCAACGACTCACTCGAGCGACAAGCCAAGCGAAGAAAATGGGATCGTTTGAATACGAATTTCACGGTCTTTAATGTCGAAGGGATTTGAATTCATTCGAGGCGAGCCGAGAGCAATGTTCGCTGAATTCGCGAACGCTTCTCTGCGTTCATGGTAATGGCCGACAGGGGTGGCGGGTCCTCGAAATAATTTTCGACCGTTTTCGCGCGATTTCGAGGCTCCGGAGGGGGGGTGGGTGGGGGGTTGCTCGGTAGAAGGGGTTCGGGGGAGCAAGATTTTTCGCGAGTGCCTTCTGAAAGGGATCAACAGAGCCTTTTATTCTCCGGGGTTCCATTATACCCGCTCCCGAAGGCATCGGCATTATGAATAATTCGGAAGTATTTGCTTTTCCGCCTGCGCGTCTGAATTAATAAGAAGCCTTGGAAATCGTCGGTGGGTGAGTGGACTTCATTACGAGGCAGGCGGACAGCTTAATTTCACCCAGGTACAGAGCGTTTCAGGATCTTTCGCAGGAAGCTGTTTGAAAATGGGCAGACTTTTTGAGAACGTTCGACACCAAAATTTAAGCGCCTCTGCGAGTTGCTCGATCTAAAAGATTCTCCTTTAAAGGGGTGTAATATCGATAACATTTCGTCTAATTTTTTTTCTGGTTCAGAATACTTAAATTAATTGTATTAGGTTGTCCCGAAAGTTTCTTTCGCGAGTTGCACCCAATTATTTGATGTGGTCGTGTTTATATAAATAGACAATCTAATTTCATAGATATTCATGTTGTAACAGTAATGTAACATAAAACATAAAATATTGTGCATGTATTACTTATTAATAAAGCGAAAGAAACTTTTTGGACAACCTAATAATTTCTTGTGAAGAGGTAACCTGATTTTATTGAAGTCATCGTTAGGATTTAATTTAAACAAAACTATGAAACCGAGACGCTTGAAATTTAGCAAACATGTGCAGCAATGTTGAAAGAAAGAACATAAAAAATTCCATGCAATCACCTTGAATATCTATACAATTATTAATTATATCCTGTGCAACGCGAAGGATCGACTTCCGCACAATTTTTTCGACACCTAGAAAAATTTATTGTTTCTTGCGAGTCTGACAATTAATTACATCCGTGTCTGATATTTTGAAACTTCCTGTAGATTTAATATCTGGCGAATGACAATCGCGTGCAATACGAAACCTTCCGAGAGAATTTAATATAAATGTCAGAGAATATAAATTGCGAGGTTTAAACCCGGACAGCGTGTAGCGGGGGTGTTGATATACTTGGGAAAGAACGCCATTTAATTGCAAGACTTGCAATATTCCTGAGTTCATCATTGACACAAGAGAAAATAAACATTACAGTAAGAAATCACAGGAAATAAAAAATTATACTTCAGTCATACTCCAAACGGTAAAAAGCAACCAAGAATGTGTACCTTATTACGTAGTTTAAGCCAGTTTCTAGTTAATTCAATATTAGTTTAATACAGTTAAATTAACCTGCCGTGTTACTTCCTTGGGGTAATTTAAAAATTAAAATACATCGCCAGAGTCAGGAATAAAGAAATTCTTATTTATTTCTGAATCTGTATATTCACTTTAATTTGGTCAGATATTCTCCAGAAAGCATTTGACGTGAATCCACAATTGATAATCGTCACAATTTTCAGTGTTAAAAAATATTTAAATATTAAAAGTAATAATGCAGTGTTCGACAACGCTTGAATTTTCGCGCGGAAAATTTCTGTGTTATCGGCTCCCAGTGGGGTAGTACGAACTGCCCCGACAGAGGGCGGTACCGATCAAGTGGAAAAGAGCGCGCAAAGAACATTCGTACTCCTTTTGGAAAGTTCTCCGTCAAGATGCGTGCTCCTCGACAATTCATCCGCTCTTATCAGGAAAAATCGGCACAAGAAATGATTAGGAACATTCGTATACGGAATATTAGGATGACGATATCGCTGAACCACGAGTGGGAGCAATTGAACATGGAAATCTGGGTATGTGAACTGAGATATATCAATATTAGTCGATTGACATCTTTGATGGGATTCGACAACGACCCACTGTAATTTTCGTTTGAGAATTTCGACTGTTTTTGTCAATTTCGATACTGTACAATTTTTATTCTTATTCAAATCTCATTTTTCGTGAGATTTGAACAGAATTTTATGCATACAACGAGTAAAAATGGGTATTTTATGGGTATTGTCGTTACTCGAAAATTTCGTGAGAAGACAGTTCAGAGCAAGACTACCTTCTTAATGTTCCTCGGTCCGTCTGTTAATCGTGTTAGTCATAGAAACGACCTTCGTGTTCGTTAGGCGATGAATTTTGTTTGTGTAGGGGATGAAAATAAAGTTTTCAATTATGGAGTATTGTGTTATTCATGAGCAAGTGGCCTGAACGATATTTCTTCCAATTTCGATTCTCGTTTACGATTCAAATCGATTATGGTATCTTAATTCGATCACCAGATGTCGTGGTTAGGAAGGGTACGTGGCGCCCTCAATTGCATGCACGAAAATCAAAGCATGCTCTGGGACAACTGTCTCCCTGCGTACAGAATCATCATCCAATTTGTCCTGAATTGATAAGGCAGTTTCCTATTCGTTCAGCAACTGCATTGTGAGTTCTGCTAGTATGTATACTAAAAATTGTTAGAAAATTGTAATTGATTAACATAAAAATAATAACATAATTTTCAAAATCAAACTTATAATGTAATGTACGAATAGGATATATACAGGAATGTTAGGTAACGGTATGTAGTAAATTGTAGTATCCTATGGAGGACTTCTTTACCGACAGGATACAAGTAGCAATCCTGCGTTACCATCGACAATGAAGTCTTATATTAACTTGTAGAATTAAAAAAAAAAAAAAAATAGAATCTAAATAATCTGTCTCAACTGCGCATTAACAATCTCGTGATATGTTTATGTTACAATGATCTCTGCGCGTGTTTACATCGAGATCGCGATCAGAGTATCGATTACCCACCGCAACTTCATCAACCCAAGCTATTTTCCGTAAATTACGCTAGCTAACGAATTTTTATCGATTAGTATCGGTTTCCCCAAGTGAGATTAATACTTTTATATAACGTTTTACATAACGATATTCTCATCGTGTGGTAAGACGTCCATCGGATAATTAATTAGAAGTGGATCGCAATAGAGAGATCGCTGAAAATAGTTTATTACCCTCTGGAGCGTTTTCAACGTGCAGCTCCCTTGCGTCACTGATCCCAGCATCTCCTTATTTAGACATTTATATCATACGCGCGGAAAATTATCACCCATAAACTTTTCTCTCGGCGCAAATGAGAATCGTCTCAACAAATTCTTTCAATTCAACTTTCTCGATGCTGAAACTTGTTCGAACATAAAATTATATATAGAAGACGGAATTTTTATCCGCACTCGGTCGGTACTATTGTTACGATTGATTATATCAAAGGATGTAATAGTTATATATTTTATGAAATTATCAGAGTTTCTATTGTAGAATCTATTGATTAGTATTTCTAGCAATTGCTATTAAATGATTTTAACCTACAAGTTAAAAATCCCAAATATTGATAAAGCGTTATTTTACTATACTGACTGAATAACGCTACTCTTAATGCAGCGTGATTTTACCGACTGACAATCTGTCAACGTCACTCGACTGTTATCGATAGAAATTTCGCGGTGTTTCGCGACATTTTGAAACGGAATGCTGAGCCTGGAAGAACCGATTCGTCGAGTATACACGTAGGGTATATTTAGTCGAAAACTTGTATCGTTACCGAGACATCGCCCTGCAATTCGATCTTCACGATCGAAGAGGGGGTAGAATGTTCACAGGCGTAATGGACCCAGCAGGATCAAAATAATATTTGTTTGCTACCAAGGCTACATTCGTGGTGTTAACTCTTTGCGGCACAGGAATTCAGGTCATAAAATAGACTCATGTTGCACAAGAATTTTATTGCGTTTCAAATCAAACAAAATTGTTATATTTTTATTAATCAAGGTATCACACCTATACACATGCAGCTATTGCAAAATTTTGAGGTGGGATTAAAAATGTCCGACCATGCATTACGGTCCATCAAAAAGGTGGGACACTTTTAATTCCACCGTGTCCCAAAGAGTTAACGGACGCATACGTAGTCGGAATCTGATTATGAGAAACGCAGGAATTTCGCCTCTGTAAGAGTATCCTGTAATTCGATACAGAGGGAGTGTTCCTGAAACTTTCCAAATACCGACATTTTCTCATTTTCACGAAACACGTGCAGCCCCGTAATCGCAGTGACAGGCCGCCTTTGCGTCTGAAATGGTTCTGGGAAGCCTCGTGTAAAGGCTGGTCCACAATCGTTGAGGTCAGGATTTAATCCAGAATATGTTTGAAATATAGTTTCTTGGTTTATCGTTGTACTGAAAAATTGAACTAGGTATGGTTGAAAGCGTGATAAATATTTGTTAAAGGAAAAGTATGGAGACTGTAATAACACTATAAATTGAACGTCTGGTTCCACGTTGCTTATAATATATCTGTGTATTATGTCGTATGTACTTGGATTTAATATATGAATATTACATGTACTTTACATGTACTTCGTCCATTATAATGGAGCTGTATGTCAGATGGCTTGATATTTGGTGAACAGAATCGAACGATGCTTGTAACGGTATATTTTGGTTCGAAAGTGTGGATCAGCCTTTAAAAGGTCTCTTCGGTGTTCATGGGAGAGAAACACGGGATTCAAGGGGTCGTGTAAACACATCCACGATGCTTACGTTCGCGCGTGGAAGGTCTCTCTGTGTTTTCAACCATGGCTACCGTTGCGCACCCGTCGTATAGTAGAAAATTCGAATTACAGTTTTTGTTTTTCTATTTTTCTAGCTGCGTCACCACTATCCCCCGGTGCTAATAAATGAGAATTCATAAACTTGAGGCTTCTCCCGTTATAAAAACAAAGAAGGATGAAACAGTCTCATAGAAAATAAATCCTAAATTTGAGAAGTTATGATGTACTCTCCATTCAAACAAACCTTTAGTTCGTATTTTAAGTCTACTTGATGTTCCTTCGCAGTAAAAGTAATGGGTACGGCTGTACTGGAGAGCGGTCCGAAATTAGTGGAGTGTAATTTTAGTCGACGTTTCTTATTCTCGCGATCCAGACTCCCGGGAATTCGCCGCGGCGCTTTTTATCTCTCAGCTGGATTTTATTTTGAATGCCACCGAAACTCGGGGCCCTGACCTTAGCGGGAGCCAGTTCGTTCCCCTGCTGTTCATTCTAATGCACGTGAACTTTCGGATCTTTCTCGATAGAACATACTTCATTTCCTAAAATAGTAAATGTCAGCTCCAATTGAAATTAGGAGCATTTAAACTAATATAAAAATCGATTCTGGAAGCCTCATCGTATTTAGACGATCCCATCTTTTTCTGGCTGTATTTTCTTTCGCTCGAGAAACTTAAGGACCCCTCTCGTTAGATATTTTTACCCCGGGCCAGAGAATTCAGGACTCGGTAGGTCAAAGCGACGGCGAACTCCTCCGACTGGGTTCCAGAGGAGTCCTGTTTCGTCTCCCCCGTTCCGTGACTTCATTAATCTAACATCGCCGCTGTGTTTCGTTCCTCTGTTTCGTGTTCCCCGCTGACAGCATTAAAGCACGTCAGGGAAACGTGTGTCGGTGCAATTCGCTCGTTGACGCCTCGGCGAACAAGTTTCCAAGATACATTAAGACGTAGTTCGCGAATCAGCTTCGTTTATATTTGGAGCAGAATGAAACAGCAGACGAATGTGACTAGGTGTACCTAATGGTATTCAAATGGAACACCAGCTACGATATTCTAAGCAACTCCCTTCGAATCTGATCCCTTTTAAATCCACGAAAAGTAAAAATAATATCTCTATCAAAGAGAAAGAAAGAGTGTTCCAAGCCAACAAATGACGATTTAAGTCCGAACGAAATAGACCGACCACCCAAGGCCACCCGGTATCTACCCCCACTAGTCCACCGCTCCACTGCATCGCTCCATCTCTCGTCAGATCGTCCAACCCCCAAGCGCGCGCAATTTGAACGCCTCGTTAAATTATTCTTCCCACTAAGAAACCCATAAAAGTTTCAATTGTCCTTTCGTCAATCACAGGTCGAGCGACTAGCATCCCTCGTTCCAATATCATTCAAACTGCAACAGCATTTGCCATAACCGTCGTAAGTGTATCCCGGTGGATGTTTCGCGATTCATAAGGACCAGCGATGTTATCAAAGGCCGTTCCGGCCGGGTGAAATACTTTCCGCGTTTATTGACAATTTCCCAGATACCTGGGTCACGGTGGTACAACGTTAAAATTGAAGCAATAAATTGGCATCCAACGCGACGCCCAGAGACGATGCAACCCCGCTAGACCTTTTACGATCCTAATACCTCGTACCTATTAAAGGAACGCTCGTTACGGGGCAACGTTGCATTTTCGACGAATTTGCTTAAGTGCACTTCCACGGGGTGGCGCGAAAATTTTCCCAACGCCGGCAGGAAGGAGCGGGGGAGGGAGGGGAGGGAGGGGGGGGGTAATTATCGTGGGCCGTAAGTCAGAAGCGCCGTTAAAGCTGGCCGAAATTTTTGCAATCCTCCTGACTAGGCTGGAAATAAATTCGAGGCTACCGTGGCGAGAAATTGAATTATTACTCGATAAGTTTGTTGGTTAGTTTGTTCTAGCCGGACTGAAACTCGTGAAAATTTCTACGAAGTAATTTCTACGAAGTAATTTCTACGAAGTAATTTCTACGAAGTTGACATTTTGTCTCGAGACTGTTGAAGACTGTTAGATAATTTAACATTTGGTCCAAATTTATCTTCATTGTCGTGTCATCTTTGAAATTAATTTTATTACCTTAACGAAAAGTCCTGTCACCCATTTCCGGGTGACGCGGCGACCAACGTTTCAAATCGTTGGTTGCTCAATTCGTTATAATTAGACTGCGGATCATTATGCAAAATAAAATATTCGCGAGCGTGCCTATAAAAATTGAACCTAAATAGGAATTTATTTCATTCTGCAGATATTATAACGTGAACTTTACTTTCAATCTTTTTTTATATTCTTGCATATTGTTTGCATTTTGTAGTTTCTTGCACATTCAAATTTTCTATAAGTGCATAAAGATCCGTAGTCTAGTTATAATACTTCGGTTGCGATCAAATTTCGTTCGATTTAGAGTTAAATTATCGGAGGCTTGGAACACCCTGTATACCTATATCTGGTGAAACCCTCGGAATATGAACTCCTCTCCTATATCGAGGGATACGCTTCATCCTTTTCGGGGGCTTAGAATGTTTAATATTCGCGGTTCGAATATTTTCTGGCATTCATCGGCACGCGGCGGGGTCCCTGTTAACAGTTCGCAGGAGAGGCTCGGTTAGCCTGGCTATCGGGACAATTCTCTCTCGTAGTCGTCATGGAAACCCCTCTTCGGGATCTCCCTTGTCGAGGGTAGGCAGTTTCCAGAGGTTTAGGGGTGTAACATTCAACTCCCAGCGAACGACGTCGATCAACCCGAACCTATTTCGCGCTGATAAATCTAAACGTCTCGTCCTGTCGCATCTTGTGTCCTTCCAGTTTGCGCTCAGCATCCATAACTGTCCTCCAAAATCTCTCGAAGGAACATCGAGCAAATGTCTTCGAGGCTATCTCGTGTTATAATAACAAACTGTATTTATAGGTGTCCGTTTCATGTTTGTAAATCTTCGGTTCGAAATTTTTCCCGAATTTTCTGAAGAAGTAGCCATAAAATGGAATTTCTAATAATCAGATTTATGTGTAATTGAAACATCGAAAGCCACTTTTCTTTCATATTTTGCGTGACTTGGAACGGTACTTGTACGCTCGTTTAAAAAAAAAAAACGAATAAATTCCATCAACAGAAAAAACACTCCATGGATCGGAATGAAGATAAGCGATCCCTTAGCCTAGCTCGCAAGATTCTAGTTTATTCCGAGTCGGGATTTATTGCCCTTTAACAAGCTAAATGCAAACGAAGAGCTCTCCCATCGTTTTTTTTTTAAAATACTTGGGTACCTTCGAGCGACCTTGCCCGTGTCGAAACGTTTCCGTCGCGATAAGCTGACAGCGTCAGGATAAACCCAAGGAATTGGCCCGATCCTTCGAGAGTCCCTCGTTTTATCAAACCATCCCTCTGTTTTGTCTTCCCCCATTTCCAGGACGATGGATCAGCCAGTTCTTCTTCGAAGGCGAGTCGGATTCGCGCTATTCTCGTAAAAATGACAGCGGGGCGAACGAGAGGATTCGGAAAAATCGAAAGCTACCTATAAAGCGGGATGTCACCGACGCCGTCCGATTGCCAACCTTCTTTATCGAGCCAGCAGGCTTCCAGTAACATATTGCCGAGACGGAACTGCGCTCTCGGTCGAGAATACTCGCGATATCCAGCGAAATGTACAGTCTGAGTAGCTGGGGAAAAATGGAAGAAGAAATATCCAAGTATTTCGAATATTCCTACGTTCGAACTAGCCGCTGGTAGTGTCGCAAGAACTCCGCAAGATTAATAAATTCGAGGGAACACGCTAAGGGTCTCTCCGATCTCTTTTTACCCGAGGAATTGAAATTCTCTCATCGATAAAACAAGACAAGATTTCCGTGTGGATAGGTGGACACAATTCTTTTAGTTTCTCTTTTAATATTCTCGAAAAATAACTTCTATAGAGACCACTTCTTCTTCTTCTTCCTCTTCGTAACTCATATTATACTTCAACTTAGAACTCGAAATCTAGCAATTTAATTTCTGATTTATATCGACCGAGCGAAGTTTCCCTTGGTAAATTCGCGTCCACTCCTTGGTCCAACCCGAGTTCCGATAAATTTGCGTCAAGTTCCTCCTTCGCCTTAGGTCAACCGTGAAACATTTATAGTGTCACGAGGATGTACGAGCAAGCCGAGGAGCAGGCATCGCGACGACGGTTGAACCGCAGGCGCATGTGCGCTCCAGCTGCAACGCACCTACGAACGCGCGTGGAGGGTTCTAAAAATACGCGGCCACCCCGAGTGCACTTGAAACTGCACCGACGGAGCCTGTGGCTCTGCGAGGAGAGGATGGCCGACGTCGATAGGCAATTTCACGACGCGACGCGTCGCGTCGGTGCATCCCCTGCCCTCGGTCTCGTTACAGGATCCGCGCGATACCGCGCGAACCTGCGTTTTCGCCTGTTTTCTTTGATCGATTCGCTCGGAGAGACGTTCATTCGAGCGAAAATTTTAAACAACCGTACGAAGAATGGAAAATAAACCAAAGTAGTGTTCTTCGTTCTATTTTTATCGAAAATATTTCCAATCGGGCAAGGTTTGCAATTTTTCTAAGTGTATCATGTCGAGGATGCGAACTGTTTTCGTTTGTAGGCAAACTTTCAGGAGAAGACGGTTTAGTAACAGGATGGGGTCTTAAAAAACGTGTACCCTTGTGAAGTTTATATGAGCGAGTTCGTAAGTTTCGACAAGTAGATTTCAGGTGAAATAAAAGCAAACGGATCGCCGGAGCTTAAGCTTTATTTATAGACAATTTAGCAGCGCCGGTTTGTCAACAAAAATTCACGTGACGCAACAAAACGCCTACATCTCGTAAACAAGATCAACGTTTATGCGAGCCTTTTTGATCCTTCTCGTTTGCGGAATTCATACCCCCTCCCACGTAGCGGTGTCCGCGTGTTACGATTCACCCTGTGTATCCAAAGGGGAAGTTACGATCTAGGCTCGGTGAAATATTTGAAGAGCCTCGAGTGGTTGCTCGATGTTCTCCGGAATTAATGTGACGTTTCCTGCTCGTAAAAGCACGTGGAATCTAATCGCAATAAAAGAATCCGAAATCGAGTCGTAACTCGCGCTCTCTTGAATCCACTGATGATATTTTCAGACGTGTAGAGTCAATGTGTGAAATCATAGTGTTTCAATTTTGAATTTTTACGTCGGTTGATTCAGTTTTTCACTGATCGACTTCATCGGATGATTCGATAGAAAATTGTCGATCACCTCGTGGCGATAATTAACCCTTAGCAGCCCAATTTTCTGATTTCGGTACATTTTTGTCGAGCCTCGCTCGACCTGGGATCGCAAAGGGTAAAAGAGAAGAGGGCAGAGAATACGAAAGTCTATGTACACAGAAAGCCTAGTGAATTCCGAGCCTTGCAGAAATTACTTTTTCGCAAACTTCGATTATATTTCCTCGGCGTTTTTTTTTGCCTACCTCATCTTCTACGTGATGATTTCAACTCCAAGCCCCGACTCGCGTCATAATCTTAAAGTAATGAGAGCATTACAACGTGATTCTTACGAAATCATCGTCGAAACCGTATAATCTGCGGTGCACGATCGTAACGCCACTACAGCATCCGACGCTGTAAAAGGATTTAATTCGAAGCGTCGCAGGAATGGGAAGCGCCAGACGACACTTATCGAATAATTTAACGTTTCAACAACGAGGGGGAGAATGCACGTTTGCCACTATCGTTATTGCAATGCTACAATCGCGTCGTTACATCGTATCTTCGGTTGTTATCGTGATGGCGATACCGTAGGAGATCCATTCCCATCGCCGCGTTATTCTAAGCACCGTGGCTTTTGCACCCTCTCGCGTCGTCCCTTCGTTTCTATGGCGACTCGAAGAGGGATGGCATCCCCTGTGGATCCAGCGGCAGCGTCGCGGGGTTGATTGTAGATGCCGTGTACGCCTGCCCCGTAAACACGGGATGATCTATCAGGAACGAAGGGTTGCCTGTTCGAAGGGAACAATCTCTTCGCTGGATGCTCGTCCTGGGGCGAAACTTCGGCAATTATTGTTCGGCGAAGGTATTGTTTCGTTCGACACGAAGGTGGGTTGTATTTTATTCTTAACGAGGATGCGCTGAAAATGATTAATGCGCGAGAGTTGCTTGGAAGATTAAAAGGGGTGGTCTTGGTGGTCGAAGCATCTCATTGAGCTGTTTCATTGGGGTGTACGATGTTTTGGATACGTTCATGTATCGCTATGAAAAATTAGGAAATAGGAAAATTACAGAGGTGGATGAAAAATGATGGGACAATCTGCAATATAATTTCAATAAGATCGCGTTATTTGAATATATTAATAATTCCCATTGAAATCCCAACAAAATTGTCTAAAAATACATGAATACCAGGAGCCAAAATTCGTCTTACAAGAGGTTCCTTTGCTTATATTTCCCACGGACTGGCAAAGCACTTAGGCGTCGGGTTCAAAGAGCGATTGTGCTCGAAAACAGGGTAAAAACCAACGTCGTACTCTTCGAGTCTCCCCGGAGACGTTTCTTTGACGGTCCCCGGGACGAATCACCATGACGATGGTAACGAGATTTCGCGGAAACGCTGCGGAGAGGACCGTCAAGGGTGTCCGTTCGCCTTGATAATGAGCAGCCTTGTACTTGCGCGCGAACGGTGATGTTTTCGAGACTATTAAACTCCCGTCGAGGGGAACGGGAATCGAGTCGGCGTTTAGAGGCAACGTAAATATACGCGAAAAGGAAGTGGCGAGGAGATGTGGGTAAATTTACAGTTGCTCCTGCCGCTGGTCGGTCTGCAGACTGGGGCAAACCCTGCACGGTTGCTCGTGGAAGAGTTAGGGGCGTTGCGAAATCGTTTAACCTGAGGGCCATAGTTGCAGAAACGACCATACATTAGGTGTGTGTGGTAGAAAAGAGGATTTTTAATAAATACGTAGAGAAAGGGGTAATAAATATATCGAGAGTATTGATCGATTCATTTTTCATCTACATTCGACATAGAAAGATAGGAAGTCTCGCTTATTCTCAATTAATCGATGTCATTGTTACAAGTTAATAGTGTTTAGGGAATTTTGGTAAATTCTCGCGGTCTCCTGATGGACTTTTTCGTTTCTTCGTCTGTAGTCGACGGGCTGGCCGAATCCTGGCTGGATTCCAGAGATATAAATTGTCGGGATTTCGTTGTCTCCGATACTGTCCTCCAGAAGTTTCCTACCCTCGTCAGCCAGACATGCAGCTCCACAACGAGGTCCAGGGGTAGTTCGATTCCGAATCGGTTCCTAGGTATCCCTTCTGGGGCTTCTGCGTTTTTGTCTCTTTTCATTAGACATTCCTGGAGAAATATCGAAAAGTGTATGCCAGTCTGAAATACTAAAGAATATACACCCACATTAGGCCCTCAGGGACTGTAGCTAGGTTTAATTGTAGCTACAGTACGGGCTTAGCGATCCCGAGGTACCCGAGCTATAGGGGAACCAGTGGGCCCCAACAGACACGTAAAGAAATGTAATGTAAGAAGTTAAGAAATAATGAATGGATCGTGAATAGAAAATGAATAAATTATTGTCCTGCAAGGAAAAGTTGGTTCTAATTTACAACCCTAAAACTGGGCGATGCTTGAAATTTTTGTTTAAGAACGCCATCAGTCACAACGTTTCCAAACTTCTTACGTACACTTGTCGATATTTCCCTATGCCCTGGGAATTTTTCCAAGTATATATAATCTGTCGTATCAAACTAAAACAGAATTATACGAGATCTATACGAACATAAAAATACAGGTTTACGTTTGGCAAGATAATTTTCCTTGGAATCTTCCAAAAGAAAATAATCGAAAAGATTCTCTTTCTACATAGACTATTGCCTGGATTACAAGAAGTGAGAAATTTGTTGCAAGAACCGAGCATCCACGCAGAGTTCCTCGAACCCGGTGTCGTAACGATTCATCTTCAATCGTGCGCACGCCATTCTCCAATTATTTGTGTTTCGATCGTCCATGTGTGTTTCATAGTCGTGATTGCGCAACGATAGGGAAAGGAACGGGCGTAATGGAGGTGGTGAAAGTTTCGACGGTGCATTTACGTGGATGAACGTCTTGCGTCGCGACGTGGGCCTCCACGTGTTGGCACCGCCATTGTCGTAATCGCAGGTT
This sequence comes from Hylaeus volcanicus, assembly GCF_026283585.1. NCBI lineage: Eukaryota > Metazoa > Arthropoda > Insecta > Hymenoptera > Colletidae > Hylaeus > Hylaeus volcanicus. Next base: position 6,483,245 of record NC_071983.1, on the reverse strand, counting down.
ACAACCGGAAAACGTGATTTGTTTCAATCTGCTCAGAGTAACTTTATTCGGTTCGGTAAAGTCCTTTATCGAAGGGACTTTATTACCCCTACGGCGACTTTTGCATATTTTTAAATTAGTCGAATTTGTGGAAAGATAAAATAAAAAATTAATGCAGCCGACTATATTACCTAATTAATATTACATTATGGACGCTAATTCGTTAGAAAATCATTGCGGGCATTAAATACATACACCAATTTCAAACATAATTTTGTTAAACAAGCGGCCAGAAAATACTGTCACAGCTATTCACATTTCGTGTAACACGACAAAGGGGTGAACACTAATTTTAATAACGTGCTGGGACAGAGGCATCAACCCCTTGTAACGTAATATCTTCAGTATGTTCGTTTAGCGAAATAGTGTTCATCAAAATTAATTTTCATAACATGCTGGAACGGACGTAGTCTACCCTTTGTAACGTGACGTAGTATATTTAGGGTGTTGATATAGTAATTTAATATTTTGCGTTGCTACATACCGGTACAAGTACTACTCCCCACGTTGTTTCCTGTGCCATCTCGTTTCCGTTGTACAGTTTTATAACACATAGAAGAAAAAGAAACTTTAATTCCAAGGAAAAAGGTGGGTGCAAGAAGGAAAGCGAGAAACATATTTCTCCAATTAACGAGGAAGAAAGGAAATATGAAATCGTTGATTAAATATATAGTTAACGTATAAACACTTTTCCTTGGATTGTTTTATAAAGGATTCTTCTCCTCTCTATTTCTCGCACCCACAGTTTCATATACTTCACTATAGTACTTCTCCCTCATCTTGTTTCCAACCGAAATACCCGACGATGCTCGTTTGTAGTCCAAGTTGGTGGGAAATTCAAGCTCGGTAACTTTAGAGAAATATTATTAAAATCAACATTTATGTTTTCCCAATTTCTGTGTTCCCAGGTACCGGAGCAGCCAATCTTTAACCAATCGAAATTCAAATACGACCAATCTCGTTAATATTGCCAACTTTCTTATCGATTATACCCACCCATTGTCGCGATTCTAATCTCGTTAAAAAAGGGTCGTATACACAGGAAGTTGTAAAGTTTGCACTTGGATCGTGATTGGCTTCGTAATGATAATTTCGTAGGCGAATTCTGAGCAATCTTGTGTAGCGTCAGCTTCCTCGGAATCGGAATGCCTTCTGTACACTCCGATAATGGTTTCATTTCCTTGTATCTCCCTGGTGCACCCTAATATATGCGTAATAACAGCGGGCTACGGGCGCAATAACGAAGCTTCGATATTATACGTACGCGCTGGTTGTGCTGAAACTCGATCGGACCATGGTCCTCTGGTCAATTTTCGCGTTGCGCCATCGTAGACGTGTCGCAGTACACGTACTAAAATATGAAAGTTAAAAAAACAAAAGGACCTAGAAAAATATTCCGCTTTCAAAGGCAGCGAAAACGATACTCGCAATGGAAACAGTTACTCACGCCATTCTGTGAAAATTAAAAGTAATCTTGTACAAATGACAAACGCATGTATCGACTCGGAAGTTCGTTATAAAATTCAGTGCTACCGTATATATTCCAAGAAAGTATCAAACGCGTACTTTGATCCCTTTCCGATCCATACTTGATCCGATGACAAAGCCACGACTTTTTCGATACTTTCATTCGTCATTGTACAACGCGATAAAGAAAACGAGACTGCGAAATGAAAAACAGGCTCGGAACGGCATACACACAAAAGTGGAAAACAATTATAAACATAAATCCGTATAATTTTCCATTCGACGAGCGCGTTTTTCGTTGCTTAACGAGCGTAGATAAATTGGCCGCGATTAAAATTAGGGAGGGAAAAAAAGTAAACCTGGTTGTTATAAATCTTATATCATATTGCAACCGGCTACGGGAGAGGGCAGGCACGGTTGCCAGAGCAATAAACGTAACAAACGTTCGCGATAAACGAAACGTTTTATATTTCCATAAATTTCGCGTTCGATGGCGGGCAACGATCAAAGCGAGAGGCGCATTTTCGTTTGCGTCTTGATCGAGTTTGATTCGCGTAGTACGAATGATGGCCGGTGCGCGGCGCCATCTGCGCGGTGGCGCTGCGCGCCGATGGCGCCGGCTAGGAGCGGGACCGTCAGTCGCAGAGGGACCACGCACGGTGGCGGTCGTGTATTTGTCGCAAGAGCGAGAAAACGTGCAATCGAACAAAAGGAGATAAAGAAAGACAGACAGACCGAGCCAGGGTGCGAGGGAGACGGACGTAGGTGGGAAAACAGAAAGACGTAGACCGTTCGCGGGCGTTCGTGGTAGTCGAGTACGCGGGTCCCGCTCGATCGTGTGCGCGTCGAGAGAGTTTTAACCTCGTTCGATTATCGTGCGTCGTCTCCGGGTACGTCCAGTGCGTGTGGATCGGAATCGCGTGTGGATCCGTGTGCAAGTGAATAAGAAAAAAAAAAAAACCACCGCGATCTCACTCGTTACGCTTGTGTGTGCGTCACGCATACGGCATTAGTATACAAATACATATATAATACGTGCGACGGAAAGAGAGAAGCGCGCCGGGTACGTCGGCGTATAGTGCACGAAACCGAGAAAGAGAAGGGACAACAGCGACCAGGAGGAGGAGTAGGAGGCGGTGGAGTGGCGGGCGAGGAGGGGGAGGAGTAACGGAGTGCTGGATTTGTTTTCTCGCACAACGGTGGAGCAAAACGGCCTCAAACTGTGGGGCTCTGGGGCGTTTTTTCTTCCTCCGCAAGGGATGTACTACCCCGTAAGTGAACGTTTACATTTTTCATGAATTTCCGTGGCGTTCACCGAGACCAGGCGAGCGAGGGAGGCGTCCGTTTCCCTCACTCTCTCTCTCTACCCTCTCTTTGCTGGAAATGTTCGAAGGCGTCGGTTCGATATGAGGCGCCAGGCGTACGGACCATGCTTACTTTCTATTTTCAACCTGTGCGAACGATTCAACTGTGCTTAATAACAAACTTATCGCGATACTTGCCTATTCTCTTACGCTCGTATTTCCGTTGGACAAACGAACATGTTCGTTTCGCGTCGAGACAAACGACACGTAAGGGAAATTTGTTCGTCGAGTTTGAAATTTCAGTTGTGGTTATTTGCGAATCAGACTTATGGATCGATCCCCGTTGCGGCGAGAGAAAGACGCGCACAGTAAACGTTCGCACAGTGTCTTGGCTCTAGAAATATTTTGTTGTTTCTCGCGACAATCGAGCTAGTTTTTCGTAATGTGGATTACTCGAGGCTCGTTGATTGTCCGCGTAGTGTCGTCGAGAGAATCAGAGAACCTCGAATCCACGTTTCTCGCCGAAAAGTCGCTCGTCGCAGATGGATTTGGAGGTTATGTTCGATCCGCCGGGAGACTGCGAGTTACAGGGAGAAAATCTCGAATATCGTATCTCGTATATCGTATCTCGAATAATCAATCGACAACCATAAAAATAGAAAGTGCTCCGAAATAACGTCGACGATAGCTTTATCTGGACTTTGTTTTGCTCTTTTTCGAGTCGTTTGGTTTGTCGCAATAACGGTCTATATTTATTTTCGATTTTGGAGTAATAAAGCTCTCGTACCACGTGTATTCGCACAACACAACGCTGTTTACTTTAAATTTACGTTCAATGACATACCGTTCCATGCGACCTTACCTAGCTCTTGTTATTTTTCTGTAAATTGCTACGTATCCCAATTACTCCATCTCGTTATTCGGTCCAGTTAAAACGTAGCATCGACACGCTTCATTTATTCGCGAAGGAATCTCGTGACATTGAATAAAGTCTCGGAGATAGCCAGGAATGAGAGGTGATCGAGAACGTTTACGGTTTTTAAATGGTATGTTACCATATTACGTCACGATTCGAATGTCATTGCCTTTTAATTTACGTGCACGAAACAGGAGACTATCGCACAGTGTCTTGCTCCGAAACATTCGCACGTTTTCTCGTTTCTCCAAAAGTTTCTAAAATCGTGCGTTATAGAAAGCTCGTTAATCGTCTCACGAGTGGACTAGGGAACCTCGAATCGATGTTTCGGCGTGGAACGTTGCGGTTGGAGGTTATGTTTGCTCCGTCGGGAGACTGGGAGTACGAGGAAGAGTAACTGATAAAAAGAGTCGGTTTATCGGTTGACCGTTTTTGTAGTAATCGAAGGCACAAGGAAGATCGTCTCTATGCTAGCAGAATAGGCGTTTCGCAAGATCTTCGTTGATTTATTTACCGTGTTGAGCGAGGCTTCCGCGAAAGAGAGGTTAGGATAGGGACAAGGACAGAGGACATTTCGGAGTGAAAGTAAATACGATGCTTCGTATTCCCATTTGATGTGCTATTAACTTTGCAAATACTGTGCACGAGCGATCGCGACTTATCCAATCGAAATCGATACATTTTCGATCATTCTTAATATCCCGGGCTCGTTTTTGTTCTTATAGTTCTTGTTAAACGTAAGAAAAAAAAAATGTATTTTTCAACGAATACATGATCATGAATATTCAGATACTGTTGCTTCACCTCGGCGAGTTTGTTGTCCAATAATTTATTAACGAATATTGTATATGCAGCGAGTTTATGAATGAAGTTGTTGATTATTATAAAGAGCAGAAGGTAGAATGTCTTAGTCCTCTTCTTTAAAGAAACATCCTTAACGTTGGCACATTAGAAAGTATTTCCTCATATTATACCTACAAAAATACAAATATATTTTCAGTTAGATATATTTTTCTCGTCTGTATTTATTATTCTTAAAAGCAACCAAGTGCCTTAGGAATATCTTTTAGTATACACAGTACATTTTCGTTATTTTGGTTACGTTTTTTGATCGGACAACGTGGAGAAGCAAGGAAAGTTATCGTTCGCTTCGTTTCCTGTGCGTTAGCCACGAATCGGAGCAGGTATAAGCTTCGCGTGCGTTTACGGGGCCAGGTAGGCCTTCGAGCGAAGGGAACAGGGCTTTCCCGACGGCAACCGGGCCCCGCGCACCACAGGGCCCCCTTTCTTCTCGGCGACGGGCAATGGTGGATTGGATTTCGCACACAATAAAGATGACCTTTTTCTTTCGTCCTCGGTAGGTCGTGGCACGCCGGCTGCTCGGCTGGGACCCGTTGTATTCCTTTCTCGAAATCAGAGTTCGAGGTTCGTCCGATTTATTACACCTCGACCTTTCCGGAATATTTTCTTTTCATTTACACAACAATGCGACGGGTCTTACGATTACGTGGACTCGTACACGTACACTCAGTATGTATATTTATTGCTTTATTGACGATGACTGCGATTCTTAAATTAGTTTTGCCTCGACGTTGGGAAATACAAGTTTCTTTTATTTTGGTCTAAACTAGACGCGACATATAGAGTGTCCTCCCAAAAATGTATACGCTGATGTGTTTCTTTTCCTTGCAAAATTTAAATATTGCTTATGCGCGAATACAGCCTGAAATTACGTGTATACATTTTTGTGGGACCGTATACATCGATAGTATGTTATTTCGAGACAAAAAGACGTAGTACAAAGCATACATTCTCCGAGGAATTTTCCACCTACGAGAATGAAAAATCGAATAATCTTACAATTAGAGATGAGAAATTTCTCAAGACTACGCGTCGTTTAAAAGAGTATCATCCCAGTATGAAACGGTTAATGAACAGAGTTATCGCAAATGTTTAGAATCAGTGTCATCCACGGTGACAAGAGCCTTCCTCGAAGCCGTGACTGACATTTTTTTGTTGCACTTGTGGCGCAGCGTAAATAATTATAGCTCGCGGGATGACGCAACGGATCGGTGAAAAAATGTTTATTCTCGATTTCGTGCTTTTATCGTGACGTAGATGCGATTTTGTCATGGCCAATGGAAGCCGTGCCGCGTTTTTGCGCGCGTTAACGCGTTCACGCTGGCGCCTGATTAGCTGCAACGCGACTTAGAGCCCCGGCTGGACTCGTAATTGGCATTAGTATGCGATCGTGTTACTCGCTTTGTCTCCATTCTTTCTATTGTGCGAATATTCGAACTCAGGTATAGGGAAACGGTGCCCTAATCCGCCTGTTCACCTTAACGGTACCTCCATTTATTAGTCCATCAGGTAAAAATATATTTCGAAACGGTTCTAGTTCGAAATTAGCGTAATTGTTATTCACGAATGTAGATGCAAATAATACCGAAGGACAAAGTACGGTCAGAACTTAAATATGAGTTTTCGCATTGTTAATCCAGCTTATGGACATGTTTGCCATTTGTAATTTGATTCGCGCTTGTTAAATTAATTTCACCTTGGTGAACCGTTTTCACGAGATTGGCTTCGCGATGATGCGTCCATAGTAAACACGATTCAACGCGCAACATTTGCATCATTGGCTACTAAAAATACGCTTTATTTACTTGTTCGTGTTCCTTAGAAACTAAATATTAAACTGATTTAAATAAACGTTACTTAATCAGTCAGTACATATCGAATGATTTCACTGCGTTGATAAAACATGTACAACCGAAACAAGCCCACTTTAGAAAACTCGCAACACCTCCGTGTCCACCTCCTCCCACCATTTTATTTTCATTCGAAAGTACACTCTGTAAAGGTTCTCTTCGTTATCATAACGAAGGATCGCGCTTCGTTCCAGCAAACCCAACGCTGCAATAAATACGGAAAATTCGATTTATTCCGTGAAGGGGGGGGGGGGTCAGACACGAAGAATCGTCGAGAGTCGAACTACAATCGATTCTCGCCGCACGATACCCGAATGCACGTTTTGGAAATCCCGTCGAGCGTTCCTAACCGTTAATTGCCGACGCGTTCGCAAAAATTCCACCAAGCCATCCCGAAGCGTTTCGTTCGTCAAACGGTTCGCAGGGGGCAGGAAAAAGGAAAATCCTTTTTCCCGTGTCGGGGGAAAAAAAAATTCAAAGGAGATTATAACCGCCATGAGCTCGCACGGTATTATACGACGACGTTAATCCGCTGGTATTACCGCTGCCAATTCCACCGGGGATAAATAAATGGAAAAATGGAAAAAAGGAAGGGGCCGAAAGAAGGAGAAAAACGGAAAAATATCCCCGTACGGTCACGTTCTGTATGTCTATTACGAAAAAAGAAAAAAAAACGAGTCGCTTTTTAGGTCAAGCGCCTCAACGCGACCGGCTTGCAACCCACCACGCATCCCCGCCTGAACTACCCTTTCCCGTTTTAATATTATTTCCCGTGGAACGGGGCAATGAAGCCTGAACGGAAGTGGACGCTCTCCGCGAGCCAACGTCACTCCGGGGGCCTCGCTAATTTTTTCGTTCCGTTTAACCCCAAACCCTGGATATCAGTTCTTTCTCGAACGACGCACGAATGGCGTAAATGTGAGCATGCGTGGAAACTGGATTTGGAAAGATACAGGCAGTTTGAAATTTAAATTAACCAGGTGGGGATGTTGCGATACAAGTACAGTAGGAACTTTTCCTTTGACATAAAATTACAACGGTCGAGTAAAATATTTGTATTTCGTACCGAGGAGTTCCCAAAGATCACGATCCACTTTATTTGAGATTGCTTTGAAACAGAGAGAGTGTCATGCTTGGGCGAAGCAACCATATGGCGCGGTGAATGTTGCACCAGGAATAAATCTAGCTTCCGTTTGGATCAAAATTTTCTTAAGAAACCATACAATTTGACACGCCCTGCTGGGAGTTCTGTAACGCAACAACGTTGGTAGCTTTTTTTGAAATATAGGACAGAGTGGGCTATTTCCAGCTTGTATCGGTACTTTATTTCGAAGCGAGCGATCGATCGCTTCCCCATCGGCTTGGTCCTTAAGCAGAGAACCGCACGGTTCGCTCCCTGTCCCCTTGCCGTCATCCCACCCCTTGTCGCGAATGCAAATTCGCTGGGAGCGAGCGTATTCGGGCGTAATTGCGGTCGTGTCGCCGAAATGCTCGTGAGTTCGGTCTCTCTAGTTTTTTCATTTTATTTTGGCAGAGAAATCGATGGCAGGGAAGCTTGATTCTTGCTGAAATAATTCTTTGGCCCCTAAACGAGCAATCTAATTAATTATGTTTCGAATATATACGCTTGTACAACGTTCGCGGTTCTTCGTTGGTCTCTGGTTGAAACCATTTTTTACTTGTGCAATACTTGGACAAATTTTTTTTATGGGACACGTTAATTTTTCCTGTCTAATGCAGTATTATTTAATACAATATATACCATCGAAGGACCAGTACTCTGGCACTCGTTTGCTTAATATCAACAATGAAATGATAGTACGACAACTCGCTGTTTAATCATCCGGAATAACCGGTGGCGCTTTAAACATCGACTCCGTTCCCCGGTAAACGAGACATTCGAAACGGTAATTCATTAAGCAGTTCCATAAATTCTTACCTTCATTGCGCGTAATTTAACTCGCGTAGTCGACCTACGGGAAAAAGGGACGAGACGAGTTTAACAAGTGGCGTTGTCTCGTAACGAAACGCGAAAACAGTATTCTCGGTTCGAGGAATTCGCGCGCCGTTCTTCAGACGACGTTCCATCGTTGTTTTATTTAGTCTATAGCAATTGTCTCCCATAGCCCGAGTAAACTTACTCCGCCAGTTGTTTCCATCGTCTTTGTCGCGCAAGTTTCAAACGAGAGTTTCTCTACCAAGTGAATCCGTTTTCCTCTCCAGTTCGGATCGTCTTTGTTGGTGTCACCTCGCTATCGATATCTCGGCGTCACGTGGTCGTTTAATCGACACGATTTTTCCACGCCTAACCGCATCTTCGGAGTCGTGTTATCGCCGGCGAGCACCACGTTTCGATTTTGCGGAGGATCGATTATACCGTGCCATTCGTCGCCGAGGGCGCATCGGGTTTCCATAGGAAGCGAAACTCTATCGAGGAATCGCGTGGCTGTCTTTGATCGCGAGCGGAGGATTCGGAACAATTTCGTTCCCGGAATTTTTTTCTGGAGTACTCATTCGAATCAATTCCTATTGGCATGCTTATTCCAGTCAATTTTTATGGAGTGCTCACTCGAGTCAATATTTATTGGACTACTCGTTCGAATTAATTCCTATTTGAATACTTATTCGAGACAATTTTTATGGAGTGCACATTCGAATCAATTTTTATTGGAGTACTCATTGGAAT
>NC_071983.1:6443957-6474112 GCF_026283585.1 Hylaeus volcanicus | reverse complement strand
TTTATTGGAGTACTCATTGGAATCAATTCCTATTTGCATGCTTATTTCAGACAATTTTTATGGAGTGCTTTATTCGAGTCAATTCCTATTTGAATACTTATTCGAGTCAATTTTAATGGAGTGCACATTCGAATCAATTTTTATTGCACTGCTTATCCGAGTGCTCATTCGAGTGAATTTTTAGAGAGCTGCTTACTCGAGTATATATTTTAATAGAACTCGAATCGAGTATTCTTCAGGTCTCGTTGCGCATTGGTGGCCACTCTATTTCCGCACCTGTCGGATCTCATTTCGGAGCAGGAATATGAATCGATCCGCGGATCGGGGTTCGTTTGTTAATTCCTATCGAATGTAAGCTATTTTTATTCCCGGTTTCCAACCCTCGACAGAGCGGGGTCATGCCCCGCGAGAGCACGCGAAATTGTTCGTGCGCGGTCGCGTGTTCGCCGGAGCTTTAAAGATCGCGCCTTCTCTTTTATAGCCGTTGGACAATTTTATAACGTTCGTCGTTGCCTTGACGGTGCATTTAATGGTGCACCCCGCACGTAACGAGAACCATAATCGCGCGAGGGCTAGATGACTCGAGCGTTTTTGGAGAAATAAAGGCGGACTGTTTTGTAATATATTGTACCGTTTGTTCGAGCTACAGGGCCTTCCAGAAAATTGTACCACTCGACAGAGAGATATCCTTAGCGATAATCGCGATGGTTCGACAAGTTTTTTCTTTCGTGAAAATCCTTTGAGAAAGACCTCTGTAAACGAATCCTTCAGATTTTCTACGTAATAAATAAATTCCGATAAATTGAATATTAGAAAGTATCGGATATTCAAGATATGAGAAACGGATAATTGGAGCCCGGCAAACACTCGGGAGACGTGTCTAAAATGGGTTGCTGTGTGATTTTCCCGTGGTGTGCAATTACAAGTAATCTCAAAGTAGACGAGCATGTGATAAAAGACTAACGTAAATCATTTCTTCATAAATCAAGCAAAATAATTTACCTAGGCTTCTTATCTACCTCTGGAGTAGATCCCATTATAGCTCTGTCTATTTAAAGATTATTTACAACTACACGCCATGGGTAAACATTCGTTTCAAATCCATCAAGTAAATGTTTGTTCTGCTTTCTAAGTTACTTCTAATCCTAATCGCATTGCACATGTCCTGCAATCTTTGCGATAATGTATCTTACGCCTATCTTAACAATTTCTACTTGTGTTTATTAAATGTAAATAGTTGCTATCTTCTCGAGAGGGACTCCTGTAAGGTAATTTTTTTTTTTTTTAATATATCAAGGGTCCGGGTTCTTTCATTTCTTTATTAAATTTGTGCTCGAACCTCAAGCACGTTTTCTTTATTTAGAAATATTACGGCGGAGACGCGGTTCTCCGGTGCATAGAATTAAAATTACCGCGTGGAGTCCTTCGAGGACGATGCGCCGCGAGGTAGCAGGTTAGTCGATCGATCGAAGGAGCCCTCGAACGGAGAGCTCTCTCGGAAGTGCAATTTCATTTACCTAAGCAGGCTCTTAGAGGACACAGCGACGCATACTCTGCTCTCGCAGGTTAATAGGACCCGCTAATGAAACGACAATGTCTTTATTTTGCTTTTCCCATAATTTGTTTCAATATCCCTAGCTTCACAACTGGCCTCCACCGAGGTCCTGTCGATATCGCAATAAATCACATTGTCCACCGCGTCCTCTTTAATGCCCAGACAGTAAATAAACATCGGATAGTAAAATTCTCGACGATAAATTCAAATAATTCGTGCCGGCAGTTTTGCGAAACATTTATTTAAATCGTAGACATTTTCTTCCTCGACGAAGGCTTTCTTTAACCTATTAATTCGCAGCATTAAATATTTTACGAGTTTGCAGGAGACAAAAATGATTGAAATTCACCACAGTAAATATGTTTTTCTTTGGAAGACCGAATTCGTTTGAATTTATTTGAATTCACCAAGTCCGAGCAATCGAACCGGGAATAAAATTTTTCTTCGCAAGACGGACCGCTCGCGTCCATTAGAGAATTAAACGCCTCGAATGGCCGACGATCGAACGTTAGCCTGCGAATAATAAATGCCGCGAGTACGCTAAAAGAATCGCGCGAAATGCCAAGAATGGGCGGCCGCCTCTCGTGTACGCGGCGAAAGAATTCTCGGTATTCTTGTTAGAGGGTAGATTGTTTCGCGGGAAAGGGATTAATCGCGCGTCTGGTTCGGATATTAAGAAATATTTCACGTGTCCCGCGCAATCGGACGGCGAGAGTTGCGCGAAATGGAAGGAAGTATCACTTCGAGCTTAAACGACGCCGGGCGTCGTGAATCCGCGTCGCGGATACGTGTCAAGGCCCTTTTCCTATGGTCGACCATTGTTTTCGCCAGCGTTGCAAATTATCACTTATGAATACACTTAGCGTGGGAGAATTGTTCGCGATTTTTCTGCTCGTTCAAGAAAAGTCTTGTTCAATATTTGGAGGGTAGTCAGTTCGTCCCACGATAGAAGAACAACAAATTGATTTATCTTCAATTTTATCTTTGAATTTAGGATTTACATTCTTACTAATTTATGTTTTTCATCTTATAATTTTGTTCACTATGAAAGAACAAGGGCGAGAAATGCTTAGGTCACGTTGATTACATTTACTATTATCTTCGTACGCAGAATTTATATTCTTACATGGACATTAATTTAATGGATAAAAAATCTTAAATGTGCAATACAATAAAAAAAAATATAATAATAAAATACATAAATAGTTAGTTACATAAATATCAAACACGTGGAGAAACACGTGTGTGTTGGTCCATGAACCGTGGCGTCCCATCCCAACGAATGTGAGTTTGTCGACTGGGGCAAATGTTTGAGCGGGAGTGTTTCCTTTTCAAATAGTCGCGCGAGTCCTTGCATTCGAACGGGGAAGTCGGAGGGATCTTCTAGGTTTACGGAAGTAACTAGCTGTAATACTTGGCGAAACTTCCGTCGCAGTGCGGCCGGGCGACCGCGTCGGTGTAAACGCGAACCATCGCGACGAATTACGGTCCCGGACTTTACGCGGGAAAAGTTTCGAGACGTTTCGTATATTGATAACTCGATAACGAAATTTATTCGTGCTTCTTGTGGACTTTGAATATTCATTTGGAGGCAGGCGAGGGGTGTTCTTCGAGTATGGCATAAATTGTTAACGGTGCACTCGTAAATTGACTATCTGCGTCGGTAGGTGTGCAGTAATTTAAGGATGGGTCTTTATTTTATTCATTGGTCGTATCAGTAATAATTTTAATGATGGATTCGGGACAATGGGACAATTTCCAAAAACATGCTATATTAGGAATTGGATTTCACTTCAACAACAATAATTGTTGCCGTACCAACAGGAATTAAAGTATTTAGATAAATAGCAACATACTATAGAACAAAAATTAAAATTTAATCCTTCTATTTTATTATCATTAGGATTTATTTTCTTATTTACTAGAGGAGGATTAACAGGAATTATATTGTCCATTCTGGATTTTATTCATTTATAATACGAATTAACGTAATAAATACATGCTAAATAATAACCAAAAGCAGATGTGCTTTGCGACATGAAATAACAAGATTATATTAATTATAGAATATATTCAACGTTATGTATATTTTTTGTCTATCCTTTCCATATAACGGTAAATCATAAATGTATAAAATGCACAGTCCGGTAATAATATTAGATATACTTTGAGAAGTAGTGATTATAGAACACAAATTTTTATTAAACTTAATGCAATCGAATAAAAAGTCGGTTGGCTCTACGAATGCAGCCAGCCAGAGCTTCCGGTTGGCTCGTGTCCGCATACTAATATGGGAATTAACTTATAATACCTCCGTGCGGATTAAGATTGATGATTAAGTAGCGCCGCGTTTGCTATTGTCTTGCCGCGCAGGTGACACAACACGGTTCCATTATTCACGATCGGGAAGCCAGGACTACTGGCGTCATGCTTTCTGACATTTGACATGTAACTCGTCGAGCTAATTTCGGACGGGTCACCGAGCGTTATTCGCAGATCGAATCGATGGGAAGATAACGTGCACTTTATTTAGACGCTTTAAATCGGGATGGGCCGCAATCCTCGTCGAACAGCCGTCGATGCAACCTCACCCGTGGACTAGATATCATCGAAACTAGGCAACATTTTTCAAATAAATAGTGGCACACGGTATTTTCTAACTCGACTATTGGAGATTTTAAAGGATTTGAATCTTAATAGAATATTATTATTTAACCGTTTGAGTCCCAGGGGGTATTGAAAAAACACTGTCGAAGAAACCCAAACAGCGCAACTGCGCTTTCTCTAAATGAGTAGGTACCGGGGTTTCTCGACATAAAACGGTTAAACAGGCAGTTGCGCAGTTTCACCAAGGGTGAGTTCGTACGCTAACTCTACCATGATACCTATATACATAATTAGTTCCCTACTTGAACAATTGTCGCTAAAAGTAGCGATAACCGTGATCCACAGATTCCGAAATATCTACGTCCTTAAATCCTCGATCGAATCATCCACCTAGATAGAAATGATGAACAACATTCACCGAAAACATCGCTCGAATATTCCGATCCGGAAAAAATGTTGACGCCACCTCATCCGTATTTGGTACTCGCGACCATTTTGAGCGTGCAACGTCCAGGGGCGGGGGTTGCTATTAAACGAGTTTACGGGGATGAGCGCGATAATGGATTCGATGGACGGCGAATCATAAAATTTGGAAGAAAAATACACGGACGGTTTTTGCCAACGGTTTTCGCTGTCGGACGGCTCGAGTTTCGGTCTCGGCGCAGGTCCGGATGATTGAGTCAACGTACTAGCTCGCATAGCGTTGGACAGGGTCCATTTGCACTGGCCCGACCTTTCATTTATCCGAACGGACGTTTCACCTTCGTGTTCCCGCGGAAAACGAATAAATCGGTGGTCCCTGCGACGATATCACCGGCGCTCACCAAGGTGGATATATTTATCGTTGGAAATACGACTGGCGGCCGGTTCAAGCTACGCGGACGCATTTAAACTCGCCTTTGATACGTGCCAGCGGCGATTCTTCATTTTCGGTATTAATCCGCGAGTCACTTAGCGCGTCGTCCGCCGTAAATTGCTACTTAAACGATGCCCGCGACCGATTATATTCGGCTGGCTCAGAAAATGTTGCGTATTCTACTCGTTTCACTTCCTGGCTAATTTTACGCGACCATCGAACAGCACCTGGCAATTTTAATTAAAGGGCGAGCTTTATTCTCATCGACTCACGTGTCTTAAACGCGAAAATACTTCCGTTTAGAGTCTTCGAAATATTTTTACCAACGCATTCCTGACGATCGTAATCAAAGGGCAAGATTTATTTTTATTGCCCCGCGTATCATAAATGTGGAAATGACTTTGTTTGAAAAATTTATTTTAATAGCTCTGTTTACTCTACTCCCTCTATGCCGTAATTTATCACTTCAAATATCCTCTCGCGGTTCCCTCTAACTATTAATTAACGCCTCTGTTAGCTCGTTAAGGGGAGTCGAATTTTTAAAGTCAGAAAAATCCATTCAACTCGGTACCCCTTGACTGTCTATTCGCGATTTTCATTCAGACGATAATTCGTCCATCTCCGTGCACCGCGCCATTCAGCCGGGTTCTTTCTCTCCCACGGGTCCAAAATGGCCGCCGCCCACGTCGCGCGGTGCAAATAAACGCGTTCGAGGCGAGTAACAAAGTGCCACAAACGAGTCACCGACGGTCGGCAGAGCATCGATAAAAGCAGACGTCGCGTGGAAGTTGGCATTCGACGCCGCGCGTCCCGACGCGACGCGTTCGAAAACGCACGGTTGCGGTTTCGAGGCAGGGTCGAGGCTACCTCGAGGTTCGGGGTTGCTGGCCTCCGTTGCATTCGTTGCGGTTAATAATATTCGCTGTCGATTATCGGCCGCGGCGGCGAAATCGATCGCGTCTCGGTTTCTCCATCGTCCTACGCGATTTGTCGCGCCCCATCAAACGCAGGGATTCGCGAAAGCGTCGGCCCACGATCCGTGACTCCTCTTCCTAACAGGACACTTGCTATACTTTTATTAACGTTTGGAGTTCAAGTACCTTGTATAAGAAGTTTCGATATTTGCACTTTCGTAAGTTACTTTGTCCTCCGTAAGGCTCTTTGTATGTATGGATTACGTGGAATCTTTTACCGAGATCGATTCTTTGCGCCAAACTGGATCGAAAAGTCGAGATACGAGCAGTTAAAGTTTGACGCGTAGGAACGCGTGCGCAAACGCGCGATCAGCTGACGGGGATACGAATTGGCGCGCGCAAGAGTGCCACCCTTAAACTTTGACCGCTTGTATCTAAGTAACGAAGCTTCCCATTGGAAATTGGTAAAGTACTTTTCGGTTTCTTTTTACTTCGAGAAACTTGCTCAAAAATTGTATTCATTTCGTATTCGTTTCACTTTTCCCTCGGCATTCATTTTTTTTCATCCAAGTCTTGTATACCGAATGCATTAATATTGCGTTATCAATGCATCAACAATAGACAAATTAATAGACTCGCGCGAAGCGAGATCGTTAGCTCGTGGTTCGCAGCGATTTTTCAACAACGGAAGAATGCGATTCGCAGCCGATCGTTTTTGCGTGTCGGTGCTGACCTTGGAATAATTGAATAATTAAACGATTTTATCACCATCGCGCGTTGAGCAGCGTTTTTTCTGCTGGCAGCAATTGTAATTCTACGCGAAGAGAGATTCGTCCGAGAAAATGGAAAACATGATGCCTCGTTCTCATTACGCTTGAATTATTCATAACGCGAGCGTTATTATTACACCTGTCATCTACGTAGATTGTTGCTCGAGGTTTCGGAATATCGCAGCCACTTGCCAACGTTGAAATTCTCTGCCATTTCGAAGTGTGACCTCTTCCATTTCGAAATTCAAACTTTTTAGTCGACCACGCTAACGAACCTAGACGCAAACTGTTTAATGGGATTGTTGGTCGTTTATATTTAACTTCGAATACATTTCTAAATTAACACCCACATACGTATGTTCACTTTAAAAAATTGCCCATAATTTCCACTATCTTCGAAGCATGCTGGAACAAAAATTACTAGTGGGTCTTTCTACTCGTTGAGCCCATCGTGACTTCGAGATAGCATCTGAATTGTGAACTCAGGGTTCTTCGACGTTCCAAATGTTTGGTTTTATCGCTGGATCAGGGTCGCGAGGATACGGGCGCGATTGGTCTTCCTCGATTCCATTTAGCGACGCATCCGTCCGCGGTACGAGAGCCTGCAGGTACCAGTATGGGGACGGAAGATGAAACGTAAGAATTAAATGCTTGAACTGCTTCCCAGCACAATATCGTGACGTATGTCGTGCTTAATAAAATGCTATCGTCGTCGGAATCTTTATTACATAATATCCCAGTGATGCATTCACCCCTTTGTTCTCGAGTTATTTGAACCCTCTAATGGGAAAACAATTCCTTGGTCACTGTGTATCTTCTTCAATTGCAAATTGAACAAATATTTCAGATCGCTCTTCTTTCGATGAATTTTTATTTTCATTTTATTTCGTTCTAAAATTATTGTTTCATTTGCAAACCTCTTTCAAGACTGCAGAAAGTCTCGTGTAAATTTACCTCGCACCCTTTTGTTCGAAAAATCGCGGATATTCGTTCCGCGAGCTAGACCGAAAATTTCCACTTTTCCCAAAAAATATCCACGCAGAGGAAAGTCCCTGTATGCATTCTGATTTTTCATTTCCACGGGAAATCCCGACGATCCTTCGGCTGGATACGTGTAAACGCGACCTCCGCAACGGTTGGCAGGGATCCAATGAAATTTCGCATCGACCGCACAAAAGTCCGTTTCTTTCGGCCGACGTTTCGCGAGCCGGGCTGCGGGATAATTTTTAAAAATCTGCTTGGCACCAGAGATGGAAACCGAGCGATTTTAAGTGGTCTCACCTCTGGAACCGCGAGAAAAGGCGTTTCTTCCGGAACTTTTTACTCGAACCTTTGCACATAATTGCTTTCTCAAACTTTGCGTATTTTTGGAAAACTTCTCGTCGAGAGGAAATGTTCATTTGTCGGAGAAACACGAGTTATTCTTTGAGAACGCGTGTTCAGGACCTGGAACTCCAATAAAACAGTAATATACACTCTTGAGTTGTTATTTATTTTTTTCTAGCTTACATATTAATAAAAGAACATGTACCGCATATAAACCAGTGAACATAGAGCCAGTAAGCATTTCTCTATTTCATTAGAAACAATCAAATTCAGAGTTCACAATGATCCGTCAATTTTTAAGACACGAATAACCAAAAAAATGGTTGTTTCTAAACCACCTTTAGGAAATCCTACAGAATTTTCCATCCGTTCCTTGGAACGAGTATCAATTAAAATAAATTTACGAACCAGGAAATACTTTTTTTTTCCAGCGAATTTTCTGGTCATTTCTTGCCACTTGGAGACTTATTTATGTTAATTGGTGGCGCGTTGGAGGAGCTGTGGAATTGGCAGGATTTTTACCTAGCGACACGCGTCCAGATTGCAATGAAATATTTCTTTCAAGTGCCTCGTTAGACGGGAATTCGTAGAACGCGCGATTTTTAACCCTGTTCGCGCGGTCTCATTATATATAACCCTTCGTCATCGGTTGGATGATTCACGTAGAAACGGGCGGGGACTGTTTTTAGATCGGGGATCGTGGCCACGGGTTACGAACACGTTCGTTGGTAAAGCTGGAAGCGACCATGAAATGGCTAAAGTCGGAATTTTAATTGAATAATTAATACAGAAAATATAAGACGTACAACGATATGTTTGAAAATGTTATTATAACCATGTACGTACTTCTATACATATAGTAGTTACGTAGCAGACAAGAAACGTAATATCTGGAATAAAATAGGAATGTATATAATTTAATTTATTACTAGGAGTAACTCCAGTAAACCAACAACATAGTAGCACCTGTGATTAAATCGCAAAATCAGCAATACAAGAATCCAAAGAATCTAGAAATAAATACAATTTAATTACAAATGCAATACACCGAAAGAAAGAAATTGCGACCAAGTTCCGTTCGTTACTTCTCAAGTAAAAACAAATTCAAACGAAGACTCCTCTAGGGATCCAATCAGTTCACCTCTTTCAACTGAACGCTAATCATCCCCCGACATAGTACACACTGTTCTCTATAATTATTCTCAGAAAGATCGCTGGGCCGCAATTACCACGACAATAAAAATGCCGGTTCGTGTTTCCAACCGACGATCGAAAGTATTCCCAAGTACCAACAACTCGTTTCGGTGTTTAAGGAATAGTTTACGAGTTTCCGTAAAGTTTTAAACAACCCCCGCCTAATTGCCGCAACGGAGGCGGTTTTCTGGATGACCTTATCGTCGTTTCAATTACGGCGATTAATTAATTTTAATTAGTTTGCGCGTTAACCTTGCGCCGACCGCACAACGAAATTGATTGTGTTTCACTCCCGATATCCAATTCTAGGTGTATAATGGCCGGACGTTATTCGAGCTTTTCGTCAAAAATTAATAAAAATTCATGGGGGATTGAGTACAGCGCGACTGCGGGAGCGTTATTCAACGTTGATTGCGCCGAATCAGAGATATCCTTTAAATGTATTCGTCGCCGAAGCTTCTATTTCGGTGGCGTTGTTTTTCACGGTTCCGCGTCCATTGTGATATCATGTTTCATTTGTTAACGTTTCACGTGGAAAGGTTGAATGTTGTTTTTGTTTTTCGAGACAAAATTGAACGATTGAACTCTGTTTTCTCTCATCTTTGGGTACTTGGTGCCATTTTCAGTGGATTGTTTCAATTTTTTTCAAAGAATCTTCATTTTGGAGTGCTCAATAATACTCCAATATGATTCACCCTTTTTATTCTACCGAAAAGTTTTCTAAAGGGGGCTTTGTTTTTTTAATCAAACACAAGTGTTATGGAATATATTAGTGGGACCGAAAAGTGATCAACATTTATTTATGAATGAAATCTTAAATACTAATCGACAAAATTTGGCGTAAAGCCAGTCGTTCGATTCCCTTTTTAAAAAAGTCCTTTGATTTTTCATCGATAAACTTCTCCAAGTCGAAGACACTTCGACTACTTTTTGGTCCCGCTAATATTATATTTGTATATCGAAAATGAAAGTATACACGATTACAATTTAATGTCGCAGAAAATTAAAGTTCCTTTCGGAAAAACCTTTTCATAGATGTTTCTATCGCTAAAAGTGAACGAGTTATTCGGTTGAACTGTTCCAACTGTCCCACCCTGTATAGTAGATGAACTCCGCCGGCCTGTCTGCGAAAAAGTTGCGCCGCACTTGGTGCTTCCCTCGGAATTCCTCTTACTCGGCAACGAGAGAAATTCGTTGAGAAACTCGCGTTACTTCGGCCGCGAGCGTCTCGACGTAAAATGTTCGCTTCGTCACTTGAAATGGCAATCGTTCAAGAATTCTTGCTCCCTTCTGATATCAAGAAGGAGCCCTTTCTTTTATCGTAGTAAAGGCACTCGAGATATTCACGTACAATCCTTCCGTATTATATTTTATGTTTGTACGTTATCTTCATGAAATTCGTCTGGAGTTGCTCGGTTTCGGGAAAAATGTCGTCTAGCGCAAAGGGTTAATATCCCCTGGCCGACAACGGATTCTTTGTTGGTCGGCTGGGACGAAGTTAATCTCCGTACAAAGAGACGAGCGAGACGAGCGAGACGAGAACCACGCACGGTGGCTTCCAAACGCTCGAGAATCTATCGAGAATTAATTTTTTACTCGCGCAATTATTTCGTTTCTTTAAATAGAGGGGTGTATCGCACTTGTGCGTGATGCGTTTATTCTAGATAAAAATACGTATACCGGAGCAAATAGGCGTGGGAATTGTGATACCTTTATTGGAGAAATAAATAAGAATAAATATCGAAGACTTCCGCACTCCCAACAATAAGGTCTATGAATTATTGCTGAATATTTTTCTATACACAGATTAAGAACATAAACTACTATTGAAATACGTTTTGTCTTCTGAACGTGTATTCCATTTTATTCTATTTTATCATTTGTTTGTTTGCATTCTCGTACATTTTTCTCTACTTTAACACAGACATTTTAGACACCAAACATTGCACGTTGCTGAGGGTTGCAAATCTGGATTTACACTATCTGGGTGGTCCCTGACAACATATCAAAAAATCATATTTACAGTATTTCATGCAATGTTTGGCAAAAAAATTGTCTAACGGCCTACAAAAACGCATAAAGCTCCCCAATCAATTTCAATGGAAATACTTATAAATCCCTTTCTGAAACTTTTCTCAACTTGTTGAACATCGTGCCGTCTTCTCCATTAATACAGAGACCCTTATTCCTCTGGTAATTCTCATAGCCCAGCTGTAAGGCAAACAACGTCGTGCTCATCCCCTCGAACAAATCTGTAATTTATCCCGTCGCTTCTCAAGGAAGTAGACAAAAATTAAGCCTCGGATCGTGTCATATACATACGTATGTATATGTAAATAGAGTAGTACGACTGTCGCGGTTATGGTCCTAGTTTATGCAGAGGTTCCGTATGGAACGACGCCTGTCGTCGCGGTGTGGCGATGTCGGTGCAGATATCGATCGGTCCGGGATAGTCGCAGCTTCTCTTTAAGTCATCCAGGGCCCGGGGACCACCCACGCATCCGCCCCTGATTCAACCCCAGTGTTCCGCGCAACCCCCGATCCCTTTTCCGCCCACGCAGCCTGCAGTTTCATCCACCGAGGGCACCCTCGTCCATCTTTCCCTCTCTGTTTTCGCTGTCGTTGGTTCTCCTCAAGGTTCCGTCGTATCGACGCCATCCGTCCCTGTTTCCTTTCATCCGTTCCTCTCGATCTTCGCGCCGCGCTCCTCGAATCTCTTCGTCGGGGACACCTTTTGTGCCCGCCACATTTCCCATTTTCAACACGAATTCAACGAGCATGAGAACCAATCGGTGGTATGCCAATACTGCAATCATTAACCCTTTGCACTCGAGCCATTTTTTTTCTGGTGTCTACCAGCAACTCGAAATGCTTTATTAGCATTCCATTCCCACGAATACTTAGATTGACTTCGAAGATGAGATCTCTAATTTTAGAATTGAGAATCAGATCACCTTTGTCTCGCAGAGGGTCATATTAGTGATTTCGAGTTACTTCGAGTTCCAAAGAAATTCAACTTTAATAAACATTATTACTAGTTGATTCGCTGCTTCAAACCTAGTGGTAACCGAGAGTCACCTCTCTAGCATAAAGGGTTGATCTTTTACTCGGTCCTGGGCACTTTCGAAATGATATTTCAATATCAATAAATATTATTGTATATACATTCAGTCATCCATACCCTCTGCGTTTATTGAAGGAACTTGTCTAAATTAAATGATAGGTTCGATAGGTTTCTAAATAAATTTATCATTGTGTATGTACAAGAGTAAAGTAAATATGCTTGATTTGCTATTCCAAATAACATTATTTATTTCCAAATAATGTTATTTGGAATAGCAAATCAAGCAACACATTCTTTTATTTTATAATTACTCGAAACAGCAGCGAACCTTCTTCAGAGGTGAAATCGTGACAATTTCGAACTTGCCCAGACTTTATTATCCGCTAACTTCCGGCTCGTTTGATCACAAAAAATTCTTCAGACCTAACCAAATTTTGTTCCCGTTGCAATCTCGTGGCGGAAAGTTACCCCGCTTACTGGAGCGCATTTGTAAAACTCGGAAGAGCCTTTGATGACCACGATCGCCGCACCTGATTGAATTTTCCACTCCTCGATCTACGCTCGATCGCGACACGGTCTCGCGCTGGCTTTCTTTGTTAATGCCTGGAACAGCGTCTCGAGGCGTAATCTGTTATTCATAGTGGCTCTCCTCCTATCCCGCCCACGCAGTCTGCGGCCTCATCCGCGGTGTTTCAATCGAAGAGTTCATTGAATCATCCCGACGGTCTCCGCGAGCCTTTTCCGCTCCTCTGGTACCGTCCCAGCTTTCTGGCTTTGTTCCTTCGGAAGAGTTAAGCGTCACTCGCTGGGGGAGTATTTTCGATGTTCAGCTCCCAGAGAACTTGACACCGTTCTCGCGAATTTTTCCTCGCCCTTTGTTCGACCAATGTTTGCCCAGGCGTGGAGTGCGTCTCTTCGACGCCTGGCACGGAAAAAAAACCCAGGAAAATTTCATCTCGTCTCCCTGGAAAAATGAACTCGCTGGTGCGCTGGAAAACGTTATGGGGTGAGGTCGAGGGAGGGGTTGATTTTAGGTTTGTAGGTTTTCTGAACGATTAGGTCTGACACGGTGGTTTCGGAAATTTATCTCGAGCGTAAAGTTTATTAGAACGTTCTTGATCTGATTCTTTCCCGTCCTCCTGAATAACGAATAATATTTTTTTGTACCCATGCATCGAATTCCCTCAGTAAGCCCTCAGTTGCTGTAGCTATGTTTAATTGTAACTACGGTACGGGTTTAGCGATTCCGAGGTATCCGAGCTATAGAGGGGCTACCAGGTCCCCACAGATAGGAGAGTTAAGAGATACTGCAAACAGTATCAAAACAATGCAGGAGTCACGCAAGACAGAGTAACGATAAGAAGAATGGAGATATTATTTAAGATGAACTTTTAGTGTAATAACTTTAGTTACACACTTTATTAAAGAACGGAACGGAGGCCAGCAACGAGGTAACTAAATAAACTTTGAACGACGAAGACAAGCTGGAAAAGCGCGGCTCGAAGCGAGCGAAGAGCAGATAGCCTCGAGGATGACCCCAGCCATTATCTTCGACCGCATTTAACGACGAACGCAGTCCGAGTATCTTCGCTCTCGTTCCGCGTCCTGAAACCTTCCACCCTTTCTTCCCGGTTTCTGACGTCCCGACCTCACCCTCGCGCCCAACAAGCATAATGAACGAGCCACACGGGGAAGCGGGGACGGAGATTTCGTACGCGAGCCCGGAGAGATCGATACCCGCGGCTTCTCGCTGGGAAAACCTTCTGGAACCGCTGAAAACGCCTCGACGGAGTCGAGCGAGGAGAATACCCGGTCAGCCGCTTCCTGCCATTTCATTTTTCATACAGAGGCTCGGAATTGCCGTGTCCTCCACCCCTCACCTGGACCAACTTGGCCCTCCTTGAGCTTCCCAAGGAAATCTGGGACCTTTGTCGAGGAGCAATCGCGATCTCGCGCTTATTCGAAGCAACGAGAGTATTGAAATTGTGTATTTGTGGGAAAAGTTACTTTATTTTTATATTTTACGTACACTCTGTAAGTTAAATAGAGGGTTTATAGCGCGACGGGGTGGTTGTCTTATTTATGGAACCAAAAATACAAATTTGCTTGGCGCGTTAAATTTAATTTCGTTTCGTTTGGAGGACCTTGCACGGGTCCTATCTTATTTCACTGTTCTTTTAAATATTAATTTTCTAACGAATAGTTTCGAGCGTGTTTTCTTTAAGGAGCAGAATTGGTGGAATAGAGTCAGTATCGAGCACAGCCCACGCCTCGTTCGAGAACATCTGCGACCCCTCTTAGTCAGAAGTGATTATCGGAAAGAATAAAGTTCCAGATTGAGTCCCTTTATAGCCTCAATCGCGATTCGATATCTACTCTGGCGAAAGCACCGAAGTCCAAAGGCCGCGCAATGGCTTCCTCGAGATTGTTAGAATAATGTAACCGAGCATAAAAGAAGCATCACGCGAAGTGGTAGATAAGTCCCCCAGACAGTATCGTCGTTTGAGAGCTCGCGAAACTCGGCGAATTAAGTTTCCTTATTGTCTCCGGCGCCGTACGATTTTTCCACGGCTGGAGATTCAAGACGAAACGCTTGGTCGCGATAATTGCACTTGCATGAAAATAATTATGCAAATTACCAGAGGAGACGAGTACGCTATTTTGGGATGATTCTTTCTTGCCAAACAATGGCGAGACAGGCACTCAAAATAAACGTTAATATAGATTCGGATTATCCTACGTATTCAGGTTCTGAATTGTTGGTAACGTAGCTCTTAGACCTTCTTTTTCTAATATTTCACGGAGAAAATTTTTTACAGGCAGTCCTAACTTTTTAGAGCAAGCCCAGATATAGGACCTTCCTATAGGGAGGTTATTAGCAGCATCTTAAACCGCCCTACCAGGGTGGTTTAAGAACTCAACTGTGCTCCTATAACTCCAGCTAATAACAGAATCGCTCAAACAATGCTTTACAGACGCGATTAAAATAGTCTAATATAACAAATTCTCAAAATAAAATCGTAGTTTAAAGATTCAAACCACCCTCCAAAAAATTCTGTTGGCACACAATGAGTGACACGATACGTAACACGATATTCAGGATGTTGGTCGAGTGCATTTTGGCAAGCGGGTTCGGTTCGGGTTTTGGTAATTTCCTGGGTCGGAAATAAGGGAAAAATTCATGGCCCCCGGTCGACTGTTATCGGTGCAACCTCCAGCGAGGGTCCAGGGGTAGTCTTAACCCGACGGATCCTGGGGACGGTCGCGCGCAGGACCCCCGTGTGCCGTTAGCAGGATTTATGAGCGGCGCGATATTAAAACGCAAGCGTAATTTACGAGCCGGGGTAGCGCGCAGCTGCCGTCGACGCGGAGGCGTGCGCGCTCGGTCTATCAATCGTGTTTTGCATGAGTAGGAGAAAATAAAGCCGCCGTTTCGCGGTTCCCACGTGCTACCAGAATGAGAATCTCGGCTGTCGACAACGAGGTTAACCGTTTTACGTCGAACTTAACGAGCTTTCGTGCGCAACGGCGTTCAACATTTTCGCCGGTAGATGTCTTTCTTTCACCCACCACACCCTGATCCTTCCTCCCGCCGTTTCGGGGTTTTGTCTACCTGTTGAAACCTGCTGGATTTTTTTCTAGGTGGACACCGAATGTTCTATAGTAAACGTTTTGTCGATTAATTAGGGACAGAAGTTAAATCGTATTTAAATCTTCTTCTCTCTCCGGTTTCTTAATTAAT
This sequence comes from Hylaeus volcanicus, assembly GCF_026283585.1. Classification (NCBI taxonomy): domain Eukaryota; kingdom Metazoa; phylum Arthropoda; class Insecta; order Hymenoptera; family Colletidae; genus Hylaeus; species Hylaeus volcanicus. The sequence goes on along the minus strand of NC_071983.1, from coordinate 6,458,084 downwards.
ATCGCGAATCGATTATCGGTCGGAGGAATCGCGTGATCGAGCGTATCTGGGGTGCACGAGAACCGTGGCGGGCATTCGCGAGCGGCGCAAACGAGAAAGATGGGTCGATATCGATTTTCGTGTTAGGTCTGGGAGAACGTGGGACGCTCGCGTGCGGGGGCCAAACTAATTTCCATTCCACGAGCCAACGGGCGCGCACGCCCGACACGAGTGTTTATCCTATTATGTTTGCGAATTATCTGTCGCGATAGCGTCACGATTTTCGGGTCGCCGTGGAAGGCTCCCGGTATCGCAGCCTTTCAAGGGTTATCTTTATTTGTCGCGTTGGACGCGTTTATCTTTGGAATTCCTGCACCGAAACGCAAGGTCTTTTTTCCTATTCCAAATTAAACTTATCCCGCCGGATAGAAACGCTTCGAGCACGCTCTACGACTAATCTCTGCGCCCCCGCGGCCTTCTCTGTTACGAACGTCGCGGATAATGAGTAGTACTCCACGGCTAAAGACGCGGATATTGTGTTTACTTATCCAGATAAGGATACCGAACGACGACTGTGTGATTACGAACGTACATTCCGCGTACGTTTTGCATATGTTTCTCGTGTTTGTATACCCCAGAAACGCATTTAATTTGCTGCTCGGCGCTCGCTAAAAATTCACCGCGTGTTCTCGACTAATCTGTGTTCTCCGTTTTCTTTGTTCCAGGTAAGTGTCCGGTCGATCTCTGGTACAGGCCCGATCTACCTGTCCGATACCGTGAGTCACGCAGCTCTGGCGAGCGATTTCGTCGATCACTTTCCTCGAGAATCTTCGAGTCGGGGGTTCATTCTGTCTCGAAAGGGGAGGTGTAGAATTAAATTGGAAATAGCATAACTCCGAAAATTGTGCGATCGAGGGTATTTCTGGCATCATTTTTGAAATTGTAGGCTTAACAAATCTGGCATATTTATATATATAGAAATTTGAGGTCGATCGTGCTAGGTCCGACGGGTTCTATCGAGTCCCCAATCACGTCGCTCCAGCGAATTTGATCAGAAATTTGTCTCCAGTCGTGTAGAAGTTACTCCAACCGCAAAATCAGCGTCATATTCGGTTAGCTGATCTCGGGGAGCAAAGCCAATAAACGATCGCGGAGTTTTGCGATAAAATTGACCGATAGTAATAAATTCTAACTTGTCAGGAATTTATGAAATATTTCTCAGAGTAATTAAACACAACCAGCTGAACGAGAGTATGTATTCTCTGATTTGAAAGTATAGACGACGATCGTTAATCGAATCATTTAATTGCATAAATATACCGATACACTTCAGGTGTTACCTTTGAAAAATTGATCAGAACCTCGAGTGCCTTCCTGTCAACCTTTTGGATAAATCAGAAAGAAACTATATGTTCCAAATATAGATATAAGAAGAATTCATATCGTCAGGTTTGAAACTACACGTAGTAATTACAATAAAATAATTGTAATTCTTGAATTATATAGACACGCTCGAAAAATTGATCATAACATCAAATTTGTTTTCTGTCACCCGTTTGAACAAATTGTAACGGAACACTCCGTATGAAAAATTCAACAATAACATTTATCCCCGCGACGACAGTAATGTTTCGAGTAAGCCGTGCTCGATAGAGCATGCAAACGACGTATTTTCACTGCCGTGTCTTTATTTCGTTCTACGCCTACGAGTTCGTGTTCGCTTCTTTCTCTTTGACGCTACCGCGAGCGGAATGCAAATTTCGTCTGGCGACCAAGTTTGCAGAATTGCGCGGGAAATTGAACTCGCGCCGAGCGCTTTGAATAATTCAGAAGTTTACGAGTCCCGCGAAGGAAACTGGCGTGCGTGGAGTCGCGATAACTTAGCGATCACTTATTAGAATAATTGAACGCGGTGTCGGGGATCAATGCGACGACACACTCGTTAGTACCGATACGCAAGTACCACTTCGAACTAGTTCGAAGTAGCAGAAACTAGTTCAAAACTAGTTTTGAAAAAATTAGGAAAATTTTGTCAGCAAGAACTAAATAGAAAGAAAATAAATCCTTCTTATTAATAAATCTTCCTTAAAATATATCATAAATAAAAATATTGCAACATCTACGGGTACTTAACTTCCGTCGCGTAGCGATTGCTGAATAGACAAGCACTCGAATAAATCGCCATCGATAGCCACCGGTTAGGTGTACTTGGCACCCGGTATTATCGAGATCTCGATACCGATCCAGCTTATCTCCTATCAGAGATGTGGATCGTCGCCGTAATTCTTCTGGATCCAACCTCTAGATAGGCGTTCGGTTGTTTTAAGTTACCTTTGCGAATCGTTACAGAATTTTATAAATCAGATTGCAGTTCTTATCGATAATAGATCGAACTGTTTACCTTTGATTTGTTATTCGAAATTCTTAACGAGATAAGAATTCGGCCAATCTCAGACCCGCCCGGATTTCCAGGCTGGAATCTTCGTCGGTGCGTGGCACGACATTCGGCAAGAGGTATGTCGATCACGTGACCATGGAATTTCCCAGAGCCATACCGGCAGTATCTCTCGGTGTATCAGGACTCGCGTTTCAGGACTTTGTTGGAAAACTCGGCGGTCGGTCGGTTTTCCGCGAGTTTTCGAGGGGATCCGATATTCGCTAGGAAGAGTAGTTGATGAGGCGGTTTAAAACGGAAGTTTTCCTGCGGTTTTCGAACGGAAAGAGCTGCGGCTCGGGACTGGGGGAATTTCTGGAAAGTCCGGGGGCAGATATTCTGAATATTTCAACCCCTTACGGTCGGCAGGGCAAACTTTGTGCCAATTTTACTGGAAGTATCTTGATATTTTATAGGAAACGTGACGTTGATGAACGGTTTCAATCTCGGAATATGTTTCGGGAGTGTCGGGCCGGTACTTGAATCTCAGTTTCAGCGATCTTGGTGAATATTTACAGTGCAGAGTGCTTCTTGTTCTTTGAGAATAAAGTTAAGAAGATTAGGAAGAAATATAGAATTTTCTGTATGGAAATAATATTCTTTCCTTGCCTCGATATATTTGGAATTCAGCAGATGTGATTAAATACGGTAATTAAAATATACATACAGAAGAAAAATAGAATTCTCTTTTCAATTACATCGAAGAGATCGGTTACTTTGCCGTTAAAAATAATTTTGAACACCGTACAACTCGATATGCGCCATGACTGAAAGCGTCAGTCTCTCAATGAAGAATTACAAGTTCAGCAGAAATTTATTTCCGTGTCACAATTGAAACGTAGGCAATCAAGGATCATCGGTTCGACGATGGATTCGCAATTAATCGTAATTGTCCAGAGAGACTGCCTTGGTTAATCGAAAATTTATATTCGAGCAACAACACCCGTCATTACATGTGATTACTTAATTGAAGGATGCGCCGCGATAATTGGGAGCCAGTGTTGCCCGCGTCTCTCTCGACCGAGTCCCAGCGATTAATAATTATACGTTTCCCATTTAATATCGGATTGCGACTTCAAAGACGCCGTTGCGACGCGGGCTTTTGCGCTTCCCGCGCGATTCTCATCAAACAGAAACATTTGGCGAGCACAAAGCTCTCCGGGATCCCTCGCGACACCGTCGGAATGCCAATTATTCGCGAATGGAATTTCTGCCGGCGACAGATGTCTGCTCGCGGCCGTGTTTGTCGAAAGACGCGGGAAATTCGTCGACCATCGATGTAGCGTGTGCTAATTCCGCCGATGGGACGCGAAAGTGCAGAAACTTGTTAACAACGACGAAACAATGGATCTCGTGAAGTAACGCATCGTTATTTTTTGAAAGACAAATCTGGGAATATTGTGGATCGAAAGAGCAGAATTCTAATTATTTTCCTTGAAAGCCAGTTTCGCTGAAGATTATTCTAGCTGTATTATCGAAAGCTCGCAAGAAAACCGTACAGGGAACGAAAATACACAGGGTGGTCAGCGCAACCTCAAAGGCGGATCTAGCACGCCGGAATAATAAACGAAGAGTTCAAATAAATTCAGGTCCCCTCTGATCCTCGTCCACGGGCAGTGATAAGCAAAATTCTTATCCAGATTAAACTCTCAATAACTAGTAAAAGAAGTAAAAGACAACTCTGCGTCTCCCCTGTTACTCGTTGTATAAAAGTTCGAATTATAAATTGAAATAATCGAGTCAAGCTTTGTCTGAACTTTCGATTCTTGGAGTCTTCGTTCTGATCCCTCGTCTGTTATCGCAGTAAAATTTCGTTCATCCCTGTGTTTGACCACCGCTCGATCCTGTAATATTCAGTAGAAGCCGAGCTAAACCATAATCGATCCCACGCGCAGATGAATGCTGCGGCCGCGACCGGCGACTAACTTAATACTATTGATCGTTTATTAACACAGCACGGGCCGTTGCGTATAACTTTAATTGACCTCGTTGAGGGTAGGCTACGCGGATGTAACGACGCGCGGATCGATTTTAATTATCTCCTCGTAATTATCTCGCGTACTATAACACAATCGACGCTCGAGGAGATCGCTGACAGCGGAAAAACGAGACGTTGACCCGGGAAGAGGGCAGAGAAAATTTCTTCGACCAACAGTCACTCACGAAACAGTTACTTTAGAAACGAGTGCGCATGAAACACGAGGATTACCAAAAATAAAGATAACAATGGTAGAAAATAAATTGAAAGTAGGATTTAATTAACCTCTTAGGCACGACGCGTCGCCAAGTACGTGTATCGTATCTTTAAGAAAAACTGTGATTCAATCATCGATAACTTCAATGTATTCGCGCAGAGAACAACATCGTCCGTCGTCCGTTCAAAAAGAACAATAGACAGTCGCCTCGTCGTTCACTATAATTTCTGGATATCTAAATAGTAGGAACGCGTTTTAGGGAAAACATCGTTTGACCCTTGGATAGAAATTAATATCGAGAGAAAAGACGTGGAATTTGGGCTGCAATGCTCTCCGCGAGTTAACAACCGTCGCAGGATTATATTCGTTTCGTAACCGAGGAAGATTAAAATTCAGCGGGTTCTCGCGAGGAATATCGATGAATTACGGGCCGCGTGGGGCGGTTTACGCTCTCTATCCGCTTTGTTTAATATCGCTTCGGAGCCCTTCCTTTCAGCCCACGCGGTGCTCCCCAACATCAGGGGATGTTCCGTTTTCGAAATCGCAATTAAAGCGCCGCGATTAAGGCCGATTCGTATTCAAGTGGCGGTAATGAAACAATAATGGCGACCGAGATAACCGTGCCCGGACGCATTCCTTCGTTTGTCATCGTCATTATCATCCATTGTCATTACCGTAACGTTTCCCTCCGTGCCAGTTCGCGATCTCACGTGAGATCCATTATCCAATTTGTCGCGAGCCCGCCGACACGGTTCACGCTGCTTTTTCACGAACGCCAATTGTCGCGCGATAATACTTCCGGTGTGCGTTACCTCCGGTGCAATTTTTCGAGAGATCCGTCGGAGTTCAATTTTTCTACCTTCGAACGAACGTTCCGAGGGGACTATCCTCCAAGAAAATAAAAAGTAACGGGTATTTCAAACAATGAATTATTATACTTCTTTTATTTCAAATGTAAGAAAAGGAATAACCGATCCAGAAAATAGTACGAATTTATTTCAAGAAATCCGATGCGAAACTTTTTTATCCCAACGCGAGGCTTTTATTTTTACTTTTCCCGTCGACCGTGGCCGTTTGACGAAAACCGCGTTTGTACGTGTTCAACGCGATGTGTGTCAAGAGAAATTAAGAACTCGCGTCCTGGCGTAGCTTTGTTGCTCGTTATTGTAAGAACGAGTACAGGAATAATTGCACGTGCAAGCAGAATTAAACGTTTCGACTCCGCACTTGGCGTCCCTGTCCGTGTGTTTATTATTAAATTCGCGCAAAACCTGGGTAGAAACCTGGGTATTCTACGGAAATCGAGACTTTCGCGTTTTGTTGCGCGAGAAGTACAGAGCGAGACGCGATAGTTGCGCCGTGACGCGTGAACGCAATTTTCTGGAGCTGTAAAGATAAATTTTATGTGAAAATAAGATAGCTCGGAGTGGTTTCTAACGAAAACGTGGAACAATGGCGGGAAATGAAGGTTACTTAGCCCTTTGCACTCTGCCCCATCGCGTTACATATAATCTAATTTTCGAAACGTTTCTTTTTTCGTATTATTAGGCTCGATTACAAATTCTTATAGCTTTCTTGAAGCGTTGACACCACTGGAAACATAATGAATTATTTATTCCCTGTTGTAGGAGTGTGATATATAATACGAGGGTAAGTGTCTGACTGTATCCGTGTATGCGATGGTTGCGCGGGAACGCTGTGTGATTTGTTTATAATAATTATTTATAATAATTCGGAGTTCAGTTCGGTCGAGAAGTTCTTACACTTTGAATTTCTAATATCAAACGTTTCTTCGTAACGTCAGGCATGATAGCGTTCCTGTTCGCAGCATAGTGATCGTTCCCCGCGAAATCTGACCTGCGCTCCCTGAACGGGGCTCTGGGTATTACTGTGACCCTGGAATTAAGCGGTTCCTCGCGAAGAAACCCGTTCATCAGTGCGTCCCTTTGGGCCTGGCTCTCTCTTATTGTGAGAAAACGGCCGACCCGATCCGCTCCGAGGGGGCCCAACGAAATTCTTCCATCGAATCCTGATCGTGCCAATCCCAAAACGACGCTGGGATAAGGCTACTTATTCACGGTTCTTTATAGAGTTACTAGATGCTAATGCAAATTCTTATTCATATATATATGTCGCAGGGAAATGATAAAAATAGAGATTCGATCAAATCCCTAAGGTAGGTGATCAATTCACGGGAGATGTTAAAATAACAACTCTGTGAGGTCATTTCTCTAAAGAAAGTAAGTGATTTGATCAAATCCCTTAACTGTTTCAGCGAAAAGATGAAATAATATTGTTTAGATATTAAAAGTATTAATTTAGTAAATCCACCCTCCAACCCAATCAGAGCGTTTCTATCCCCACCCTAACCACCGTGACGTAACAGTGGGGCGTGCCACGGTGATTTACCTTGAGCAGCCAACAAAGTTTGACTCGACTTTGTGGCCACGGTGCATTTCTGCAACCTGACGCGACGGACAGAGAACTCTATCATTTTCGGAGGCCAGACTTCGCATTTCCTTCGGGGTTGCGCGAACACCATTTATTAGCGAACCTGGCTAGACCATTTCGGGCTCGTAAATCGCCGCTGCGTGATCTGGATAATAGCGGGTCGGCAGAAGAAACGAGAAGGTCCGACTGGAGGCGCAATGGAACTTCCTCGACGGAAGATACAAATTGAACTGTGCACGCTCCCTCTTTATTTTTCCCAAAGACAAATGATTCCCGTTCGCCTCGTTGCATATTAATGGACGACTGCGTTGGGAACAAATCGACCAGAATTTCGGATCGGTCGTTTTTATTTCACAAAATTAAGAGCTATAGATTATGTATTATGCTTTTCGGAGCATCCTCGAGGATAAATGTGCTTCGGACGAGAGAAACTAAAATGGAGTTACATATACTAGAAAGGTGAAATTCTGACTGAAAAGGCAAACGATGATATATATAATATTAAATGTATTCCACAATCGATACAATAACATCGTTATTTCATCTTGAGTAGTACATTTATATCATGAAGACATAAAGTCCGATGCTTCGTAACGATTTAATAACACACTGAATAACACGAATAACCGTCCTCTGTAAAGTACAGAAATGCGAAATTTAAAATAAAAATTCTGCTTTGGAAAGTTCGCCGATTAAAAAGAAACGCAACGCGCTTAGGCGCGAGCACCAAGTCACACTCGTAGCTCGTAGCTAATTATACAATTCTAACGGGAAAGCGTCTACGCCGGCACAGACACGTAAAAGGTTTCGATATCTGGTCATGAATTATCAAACGTTATCACAGTGATTCACGTTCGCGCTCACCTCGCACGTGCGTGTCACCTTGTTTGGCCGCGACGAAAGGGAATAGAAGTTTCCTTGCGCGACACCGCCGAGGACGATCGAGCACACTTCGTGAATTTTTTCCAATTAATTACGATCCTTCCGGGTAATATCGAACCATCGGCGGGACCAATCGTAACCATTTTCGGCGGCGAATGAGTTAAGTGCACTCGACGATACGATCGAATGTCTGAGCAAACGAGTGTCGAGAGATCCGCAAACAGAGGAAGAAGATAAGCACGGTGAAACAACAAACCGTTGCATTTGCAACGGGACTTGGGGGAAATAAATAACGATCTCAACATCGTAAAAAAATACGCCTGTCTGAGTTACAGAAAGAACAGGATTCTTCGTTGAAAATATTTAAAAATTTTACGTCATAAATTTTCAGTTTTATATTTTATTCATAAGACTTTTCGCTAAAGATATTTTATATAATATCCTATCAAGTTGAACTGAGAAACTTTTCAGTCATCGTTAGATTGGATTTGCTTAATGACAAATTTATTAATCAATTACCGAAGAAAAAGTGTCGATAAGGTTCCGCGAACGAAATAGAATCGCTGTTCGATTCAAAGAGCTACGTTTACCAGAAGTATCCATTGCATAATCACAAATCCGTTTAATTCCAGCCATACGATGGACTAGATATCGCTGGCTACACTTTTACTCGTCGATCGCGCAATAATATTTCCTCCAATGCCAATATTAGCCAAAGTAATCACCGATAGCGTGTTAAATATTCGAGCGAGGCAATAAATATTCCCAGTACCGTGTAATTTCTCTATTTTTCCGCTTCAGTAGAGCCTCTGTCCTACTCACCCATACTTACACGTTCAATTCTATCTTAACGCCCTTAGAGGATCCCGACTGCGTAATAAACGATCAATCAATCCATCTATTCCAAGCACGGAACACGCTGGCACAGTAATTCCTGACGATCATACGATTCCTAAAGGAAGCTCCCCATTAACCTCTCGAACGTAAAGCGAACGCGTTCATTCTTCTCGCCGGATCCTCCAAGTCTAACCACAATAGCTTACACGCGAACGTTTCGGGATATTCACGCAGGCCTCGCCATGACAACCATGGTGTATTAATTAATTTAATTGGCGACCAGTCTGTCCCGCAGCGTTATACGTGCCGGTTGATTGAGTTTTCTCCAATTAAGTGGGACGTTTCTCTTTGACTCATTCTAGACGATTTCCTGACCACCGACATATGGTCGATATTCGACTCGGAAATCGACGAAGCGGTTCGTTCGTAAGATTGTTGTACAATTTTTAGTACGACGCGTGGAAGAGGAAGCTTGAGAAGTAAAAGGCTTAGAAGGTGAAGCTCGAGAAGTACAACGCTTGGAAGATGAAGTTCGAGAAGTACAATGCTTGGAGGATGAAGTTCGAGAAGTACAACGCTTGGAAGATAAAGCTTGAGAAGTACAACGCTTAGAAGGCAAAACTTGAGAAGTACAACGCTTAGAAGATAAAGCTCGGGAGGTACAACGCTAAGAAGACAAAACTCGACATGTACAACGCTTAGAAGACAAAACCACGAATAACTATCCCAATCCCATCCCTTCCATCCAAGGAACACTCTAAGCGCCCGTCAATCGACCATCCCTTTTCACGACACCCGAGACGATTTTCCCCCTCGTTTCATCCCCCGTCTGGTTGGGAAAACCGGTCGATTTCACGTTTCTTTGAAGAGAAATCGCATCTGCCGGCGGACGCAGTGGGAACCACGCGAAACCAGTCGGTTAGGATACAGAGAGGAGAAATAAAAAGCAAGACGAAACGTTGGCTGGACCGGAGGAGAGGAAAACGAGGCGGGGCCTGAGAGTCCCCTGTTTCGAGGCCAGCAATCAAACTCTGAACAGAACTCCGACTGGCGGAGCTGTCCTGAGACGATTCGTGTTTCGAGGGATCGCTGGGCGCTTCTTCTTCGTCCCAGCATCCAAATGGACCCAATTGTACGGTATTTCGAGATTCTCTCTCGCGGTTTCGGTTGATTTCATTCTCGTCGGTGGCTCCGTGCTCGCTTTACGGTGATCCAATCGACGCTGGGAGTTTTCTTTTGAAAGGGAGTCTTCTCGTGGTTTTTCGTAAAAGTGAGTTTTGCTTCGGGGAACTTGAGGGAACGCGGTGGCTCGAAGGGGAGGTTTGTTTGGGAAGAAATATTTCGTAATCACTCGTGTTGCTCTCCCTGTGTTGGAATGAAATTGCTGTATATCGGAAAAATATTAGGCTCCGAAGTTACCGCTTTACAAATTTTATTTTATTCTCAAATATATCTCACCAAACAAAGTTATATATTCGACTCAACACTTGCACGGCAAAGTTACAGTTTATTTTAGATTTAAATATGCATTTCAATCTTGAACAAAAATTCTTGTAACTATCGCTTTAAATTTATATTTATAGAAACAGTGTTCCCTGCACTTTTCTTTCGGTAGAGATATAATTACTTCTAGACAGAAATAGTAAACGAACTACTCGCAATGACTAGAGTCGACTGTTCATTGTCTTGCGCTTAATTCACCCAACCAAAGTGACGGACGTTTCCTGCGACTCGTTTCGTCCACTTCGAACGGTGTTTTCCCCGAAACTGGACTGGCGTGAAATTAAACTCCGCAATTAAGTAATTATTCAAGGCGCCATCGTCGCGGTTGTCGTTGTGTTTACACTTTCCCGGAAAAAGAAACGTGCAATTTGCCCCACGTTACTCGTCGCTTGTCGGATGAAATGCACATCGCTATTAAATTAGCAATCAAACGTTACGTGGCGGATTGCTCAACGTCCCTTGATTACGAAGATTTTATTGCGCGTTCGTTTCGTTCATTTCTTTTTTTTTCTTTTTTGTCTTTTTCGTTTCTTTTCTTCTTTTTCGTACGCGGTGTAACTTCAGCCGTTCGTGGCACACGTAATTCGCAACGATTACTCGGCAATTTGAAGCAATTACGAGTTGAACTCGCGCAACAGCTGCGGAACAACGACATCCCAGATACGAAATCAAAACACGTGAAGGAATACGAACGATGGGAACCGAGGAACGTGCAATTCGAATGGCGAATTAGGAAATTAGGACACTGGATTCTATTCGTTATTTCGTAGCTTCGAATTGTTGCTCGGTGCAGCAGACAACTTATTTACGAAGGGCAAATGATTTCTTTCTATCGCGGTGCAGTCAACAATTTTAGTGCATCGCTGTTATTTAGTTACGTTTCGAACTTACTCTTCCGAATCTGTAAACGTTACCATTGCACATTTCCATTTGTATTCTTCCTTTTGTTTAACCGCATAAAATGTCGAAGCCAGAAAATTCTCGCAAAATTAATTTATTCCTCGTTTATCGAAATTCTAGTTTTCGGAAATTAACGCAAGAGTGTCTATACCTGGAGTCTTCCTGAAATAAGAATTTTTCCTCGAGAAGTAATCGTTCTATAAAAATTGAAATATTTTCGTAATCGTGGTTCGAGGAGAAATCAATGTTTTCTCGAACACCCAGTATGTACTGGCTCCGCCACCGGTTCTCGTAACTCTCGCGGATATAAAATACTCGCCGCGCGTGGATTCGCGGACACACAGCGACCAGGATCGCCCGACCTCGGCCGACTCAAAGGTTCATTGATAAAACCTGAGCCACGGAGGCTAACATCGCGCCCGCGACTCTTATCTAGCTCCCAGTAGACGCGGTCACGGACGAACCTGGGACTCGAAATTGAAAATCGGAGCTACGTCTTCGTCCCGATAAGGGAAACCGGTGGCCCTGTGCCAAAAAGCGACGATACGCCATCTCTTTACCGCGAAACACCGCGATCCGAAAGATAACCCAGGAATGGCCCACTCGGGTTCGCTGATTGTTGACTTATTTTGCATTTTGTCTTCTCGCGTGAAGCGAGCCCTGGCTAAAATTAAACTGAACTGTGCGGAATTTGGACTATTATTATCGCACTGGAACATACCCTCCGAAGAGAATCCCAATCGAAAGGGATGGATTTGGTCGATGTAAGGGGGTAGCAAAATTCAAGAATTTCTTTTCAGAGCAAAGAGTAATTTTACAAAGTATCCTGTAATCTTTTTAAAACGGTCTTCCTTGGAAATAAGTTACAAATACAATGCTCTGTAAATGTACTCGTTGTTTTGAATAGAAATTCTTGAATTTTGCTACAATTTTGCAGCAGAAGTATGGAACTTGTATAATTTTTGTTTTAAATGATCTTGCTTGGAAATAATTTACAAATACAAGTTCAATATTTGTGTTCCAAAATCACCCCTTCCATCAAAATATTTAATTAAATCTTCAAATAAAATTCTTGAAAAGTCTTTGCACCCCCTTAAAAGTATCCGGACAATTGTCGCCTTCGATACGAACTTTTAATTATATTATTACACGAGGTTCCAAGCTTCTTTTGTCCAGGAAACCATGTTTCTGTACAACCCTGGCACGATTATTCTAACCGGTGAGAATTTTGAACGGGTCCGGTGGAGATTGAGTGAATAAATTGGGGCCGAATAATATGGCGAACGGCCGGCGATTTTTCCCGGGTTTTTAGCGTTTCGCTGGGAAGAATGAATAGAGGTTGTTCCATGAATACGAGCGAATCCTTTGTGCCGCTCCGTCGAGGTTGGCAACGCCATCATATTTTACCGTGTTCAGTTTTATTTTAATTCGTGCCTGATATCGAACGTACTAGTTTGTAATAAAAGCGCATTGCCGCTGGTCCGTCGCGGCGACGCTGAAATACACGCGCGGCCTCGACGTCAGGAATTTCGTACCAATAATATGGAATCTACAATGAAATAAAAAACAAAGAGCTTGCGCGCAGTTTGATCAAACTGTTTGAAGCAAAATCACGATACAGACCGCGGGGGTTGTTCGAACGTGAAACAGAATCAAAGCTTTCAATCGGCGTGAAAATACAAGATCGAACATGTTTTAATAAAAATTCACGATATTCCACGTAAACATTCTAAAGGAACAGATTCGAAAGACGTAAAACATAAATTCATTTTATTATATAATTTTAGTATTATATTTCTAATGTACATTTATGTTACATAAAAATAACAATCGTCGGACTAACTAAAATTAGTAGGTACTCTTAAACGAACAAAGATATTATCCATTATATATTATACAGCTACTCCCGAACAATTATAGAAAAAAAAAAGAAGTAAAAACTTCCTCGTTAAGTAAACAAAATAATCTTCACTTTCCAATGAAGACCTAAAGAAAAACTGCTATCGCGATTACTTTTCTTTCCACCATCGCGTTATTTCCTTAAATTAGAGCAACTGTCCTCAGTCGTCGTTCTTCCTCCGAACGATGAACGAACGGAATCCATCAGCGGATCATAACTCCGACGATTCCGTTCTAATCCCCCTAATCCAAGCCCGCCTCGTTAAATTAGATTTAAGGATTTCCCTGGGAAATCCCCTCGGCGGTGTTCAACAAACTGCGTGGCGATGCGTTTAGGTTAACGATCGTTCGCTGCGGCCACGAAACTGCTTTGCTTGTTTGTTTTCTCTCGTGATCGCTGCAAATACGAGACTCCCGCTCGTAGAATTCGATTTCGCCTGATTACAGCCTTTTCCTCGATAAGGTTCCTGGCTAGACGCCAGGGAAGATGATTCCGGGACACCATGATCCCGCTTGGCTTAGATTTCCCCTCTCCTACATGTGCGTCATAAGTCAGCTCGAGTTTGGAAAGGGTTACCTCGCTATTGGTAAACATTTCCTATGCATTGCATGCGATGAGTAACATTGTTGCTGCGAAAAGGTAATTTACGAGGGAAAGGGTGTACGTTACGTTGAACAGGAATGAAAGCAACAAAGTGGAGGTATGTGGGTAGATGAAACACCTCGAAAGATCAGAGTAAATCCCGGTAGATCCTCGGCGGTGTTCAGTGACGCAGTAAATTTCTCCAGACACTCGACGTTTTGCTACTTTCGTGACAAGTTTTCACAATGTAGCATTAATATACAGACCCAAGACATGTTGAATTCCACAAACAGAATATGTTCTGTTATTATATCTCATTTTCAATGTAGGACACTTTCTGTGTTAGAAATTTTCTTCTTTAGATTGTAGAGTTTCTCCTTCCCTAGGGCCCCCTTTTAGAAACACTTCTGCGCAGAATATTTCTGTTTCCAACACCACAGCTTTGCAAGCTTCGGTGATCTATT